>NC_142686.1:89067500-89072500 GCF_056320005.1 Nelumbo lutea
ATAGGGGTGCCTGTAAACTACACACCATGCAAAGGTGGAAGGTGGAATTGGTGCACCTAACGCAAGTGGTTGTGTTACAGCCCTACACCACACACGGTGGGTGCAGTAGGGCTGTAAACTACTACATGGTGTGTTAGAGCCATGTCACTACAATAGTAGAAAGCACTGCACGTGTAGTGTTAACACGTTATGAGAACACCACGGTAGTTTAGTGTTTTCTAATATTGGTCATCGCACGCGGAGGCACTAGGCAGAAACCACTTGCACCATGACACACCACGGTAGTTTATTGTTTTCTAATATTGGTCACCGCACGTGGAGGCACCACATTAACCACTTGCATCATGACACACCACGGCAGTTTAGTGTTTTCCAATATTGGTCACCGCACGTGGAGGCACCACATTAACCACTTGCACCATGACACACCACGGGGGCACCACAGCACATCCACACGTGGCAGTTCACGCATGCACATGCCCGCACATGCAC
This sequence comes from Nelumbo lutea, assembly GCF_056320005.1. NCBI lineage: Eukaryota > Viridiplantae > Streptophyta > Magnoliopsida > Proteales > Nelumbonaceae > Nelumbo > Nelumbo lutea. Next base: position 89,067,993 of record NC_142686.1, read on the forward strand.
GAGCACGCCCGCCAGCGCACGTGCTCGCCCGCGCACAGCCGCCGCGAACCTCTATGGGGATATGGTGGGTGTGGAGACGTGGGATAATGGAAGGTTGTTCTGATGAGTTAGAGTTCCCCAAGGGTGTTATGTTGAAAAGGAGGGGAGGTAAGGCTGTTCGGATGAGTTAGATTTTCACACCGACTCGCACCATTGTGACGGTTCAACCTCCTTCAGCGCCATCAGCACGCCATCAGCACGCCATCTAAGTGTCTGGGGTTGGGTCCTTGTACTCTTTTGTCAGGGGGGTATGCCCATGGCAATTATGTAAATAATAGTACGAATGTATAGTATTTTGATGTATCCTTTTGTCACTCCCCCAAAAGCTTAACGTACTCTTTGAGGGGAGGTAGGTAGTCGAGTGAGCTCATAAGCGTGTAAAGGTTAAGCACGAGATCCCCTCGACACTGTACTGTGTGCTTGTGCTTACCACTGATTAATGCAATACAAGTTGCCTTTTGTCTAATTTGTGTGCACTGTTGTTTCCTTTTGTGTGTTGTTGCTCTCATTTGTAGGCTTTCTCGACCCCAATCGAGCGCCGCACGGGGCCCCGTCGATTAGCCCCGTGACAGTTGGTATCAGAGCTAGTTGACACTAGCGGTTGTCAAGCGCAACGAGTCCCTTTTGTGCCCCGCAACAACACCAGCCGGATGAAGAATCGTGACACGCGAGAGGAGATCCAGGAAGGGGTCTCACGGGTTTATGATGAGGACGAGCCTAGAGGTAGCTCTCCCAAGGACAAAGGCGTTAGCTCAAAGCATAGCAAGCGTGACAAGTCAGTTGACAGGCTTGCGACCATGGACAAGCGCATCATGCGTTGTGAAGCAGTGGTTGGTGAAACTCGTGACCGTGTGGACGAGCTTCAAATCAACCTTGAGACCGTAGCATCGGTCGTGGAAAGATTGGAGGACCAGTCCGGCGATGGCTCCAACAGACCGGATAACCCACTAGAAGACCTGGTGAAGTGCCTACAGATCCAGCTTGAAGACTTGAAGGGCGAAGTGACCCTTCTGAAGAGGCTGATGGCCAGTACAACCAGCACACCTGCTGCTCCAGCCCCTCCAAAGATCAAAGTCCGCGAGCCTACCTCATATGCAGGGACTCGCGATGCCCGGGAGCTTGACAACTTCCTTTGGCAAATGGAACAATATTTCACTGCCGCCGAACTCGTCGAGGAGGCGGCCAAGGTGCGTACTGTTGTTATGTATCTTACTGATGTTGCTATGTTATGGTGGCGCAGGAGATGTGCCGATGTGGAGCGAGGATTATGCTCCATTAATACGTGGTCCGTGTTCAAGAGCGAGATAAAGCGCCAGTTCTATCCAGAGAACGTGGAGTACCAAGCCCGTCGGAAGCTCAAGAACCTAAAACACACGGGCTCATTGCATGAGTACGTGAAGGAGTTCTCCGCACTATCGCTCGAGATCACGGACATGTCAGACAAAGACCTTCTCTTCAACTTTATGGACGGCCTACAACAATGGGCCGAGCTCGAACTCCAGAGACGAGGTGTAAAGGACCTCGCCACAGCCATGGCCGTTGCTGAACAACTGGTAGACAACAGGCGACCAAGCAAAGACGGCCCCAAACCCAACTCATATCAGGGCGTAGGCAAGATGGGAGGTGACAGGAAACCTTACTACGCGCCCAAGGGAGACTCTGGGCCGAGTAAACCCAACACTTACAAGTTCTACAGGAGACCCGAAGGAGACACTGGATACAGGGGTGGCCAGTTTGTGAAGAGAACACCTCCGGCACCTTGCTTCATCTGTGAGGGAAAGCATTGGACTAAGGATTGTCCTAGTCGGGGGAAGCTCAATGCCTTGCTTGCAAAGCTTAGTGATGATGAGCATAGCGAGGAGGAGAAGGAATCGGGGGAGACAAGAATGGGGGCTCTACGAAGACTCAACGCAATGAAGAAAAAGACGAACCCACAAGGAGCATCGAAGTTCAAGCCGAAGGGACTGATGTATGTAGACATTCGCTTGAATGGTAAGCCCACAAGAGCCATGGTGGATACCGGTGCTACCCACAACTTTATCTCTATGGAGGAGGCATCCCGAGTAGAATTGGCACCTACCAAGGAAGCTGGATGGTTGAAGGCTGTGAACTCTAATGCCAAACCCATACAAGGTGTAGCTCATGGGGTGGTCTTGCAACTTGGTGACTGGGAAGGGATGATAGACCTCTCAGTTGTGCCCATGGATGATTTCCAGGTTGTTCTCGGCATGGACTTCTTAACTCAAGTAAAGGCGGTGCCCATGCCCTTCCTCAACAAAGTGTGCATATTTGAAGACCAGGCTCCTTGCATGGTTCCAGTTGTGCCAGATACCACGTCCACCCCCAAGATGCTCTCAGCATTGCAACTCAAGGATGGAGTGCGGAAAGGAGAGACCACTTACCTAGCCACATTAGTGAACTCCGACCTGCCTGATCCACCAACCGAGCATATCCCGCCAGCGATTACAATGGCACTAGAAGAATTTCAGGACGTCATGCCTCCCACATTGCCAAAGAAGCTTCCCCCAAGGAGAGAAGTTGATCACAAGATTGAGTTGGAGCCTGGAACCAAACCACCGGCACGTCCACCGTACAGAATGTCTCCTCCTGAGCTGGCCGAGCTACGCAGACAGTTGAATGAGTTGTTGGAAGCTGGGTTGATTCAGCCTTCTAAGGCCCCTTTTGGAGCACCAGTCCTGTTTCAGAAGAAGCACGATGGATCTCTTCGGCTCTGTATTGACTACCGAGCTCTCAACAAGCTCACCATCAAGAACAAATATCCCATACCATTGGTGGCCGACCTCTTTGACCAACTCAGCAGGGCCAAATACTTCACCAAGTTAGACCTGAGGTCGGGATACTATCAAGTGCGCATAGCCGAAGGAGACGAACACAAAACAGCCTGTGTTACCCGTTATGGGTCCTTTGAATTTCGTGTCATGCCCTTTGGGCTTACCAACGCTCCAGCAACCTTTTGTACATTGATGAACAGAATATTTCGTCCCTACCTGGACCAATTCGTTGTTGTGTATATTGATGATATTGTGATCTACAGTAGAACCCTGGAGGAACATGTTGACCACCTCCGCATTGTTTTACAGGTCTTGCGGGACAACAATCTATTTGTTAAGAAGGAGAAATGCTCTTTCGCCACAGAAGAGGTGGCCTTCCTCGGTCATATAATCCGAGCCGGCACAATCAGTATGGATCCAGCTAAAGTCAAGGCCATTCAAGATTGGGTACCACCCACCAGGGTCACCGAACTTCGCTCCTTCCTCGGCCTCGTGAACTACTATAGAAGATTCATCTCTGGATTCTCAGCACGAGCCACTGCCCTCACCAACTTACTAAAGAAGACTAGTATGTGGACCTGGAGTGAGTGTTGCCAAACAGCTTTTGATGATTTGAAGAGAGCTGTCTTAGCAAAACCTGTCCTCGACTTGCCTGACCCAAACAAGCCGTATGAGCTACACACAGATGCTTCTGATTTTGCTATTGGCGGGGTCTTGATGCAAGAAGGACATCCCATCGCCTTTGAAAGCCGCAAATTGAATGATACAGAGAGGAGGTACACTGTACAAGAGAAGGAGATGACAGCCATCGTCCACTGCCTCCGCACATGGCGACACTACCTGCTTGGCTCCAAGTTCGTGGTCAAGACTGACAACATAGCTACTAGTTACTTTCAGTCTTAGAAGAAGCTGAGCCCTAAGCAAGCGCGATGGCAAGATTTCTTAGCGGAGTTTGACATGACTCTAGAGTACAAGCCAGGCCCGACGAATAGGGTTGCTGATGCACTTAGCAGAAAGGCCGAGCTTGCAGCACTATCCACAGGTGAAGGTCCCTCTCAAAGCCAGATCAGACTAGACCTCATCAAGCTCATCAAGGAAGGACTCCAGAAGGACCCCATTGCTCAGAGCCTATTGACAGCGGCTTGCGAAGGGAAGACTAGGCGGTTTTGGGTTGAAGAAGACCTTCTTTTGACCAAGGGAAGGCGGATATTTGTGCCGAGAGTTGAAGACTTGAGGAAGACTCTCCTACGTGAATGTCATGACAGCTTATGGGCAGGACATCCTGGGTGGCAGCGTACCTTGGCACTTCTACAACATGCTTACTATTGGCCCCATATGGAGCAAGATGTTCGAGAATACACACGGACATGCCTGATTTGCCAGCAAGACAAGCCCGAACGTGCCAAACCTCTTGGACTCCTACAACCTCTTCCAACTCCCTCACAACCTTGGGAGAGTGTTTCCATGGACTTCATCAGCGGTCTTCCTAAAGTGGGAGACTATACATCCATTGTTGTTGTTGTTGATAGATTTTCCAAGTATGCCACTTTCACCCCAGCACCAAAGCACCTTTCAGCAGAAGACACGGCATACCTTTTCTTCAAGCACGTGGTGAAGTATTGGGGAGTCCCACGGAACATTGTTAGTGATCGGGATCCCCGATTCACTAGTGCGTTC
>NC_142686.1:89307500-89315000 GCF_056320005.1 Nelumbo lutea
TGACAAGTGACATTAGTTAGGATTGAAAAATGATGAAAATAATTATAATAAAATTGTGGAGAGAAATATTAATTTTATTATCTTTTAATCAGTAAAAATCGTCAAAATTTTGGAAAGATCTGAGAAAATGATTTTGGAGGGTGGGGGATGCTTTTTCACACCTGCAAAAAATTTTGTGCACCAAAATAAGCTGGTTTCATGCCGAAAAGTATTGATAGAAATGGTTTTTCACTGATATTTAATTGATAGAAATTACAAAAGTTACTAAAAAAAAAAAAAGAAAATTTTATTTTGTGGAAATGGGATTGCATGGAATCAAAAGGGAACACTCCCACGCTAATTTTATGAAAAAGTGAGCTGGTTTCCTGCAAGAAAGGTACACAAAGACGAGTTTGGGACCGTCAATCAATGCGGTGGCATGGGGGTGTGTATGGGTGATATGTTGAAAGAGCAACAATGGTCACAAGTGCATTGTGTGTGTGTGATGAACTTACAATTTATCTATAATTTTTGAGGATTTTAGCATGGATTTTTATGCCGGTTTTATTAATTTTTGCCTTAATTTAGCTTAATGCTAAGAATAGGTTCAGGGATAATCAATCCAAGAGAAGGAAGGAAAAAGGCAAGAAAAGAAGGTTCAAAAAGACCAATTTCAGTCCAGCCCGGTCGTGGAAGCAAGAGAGAGCACTTCGGCCCTAAAAGAGCAAGTGAATTCCTTGAGAAAACCCCAGAAAATAAAGCCTAGCTATGAGGAGAATTCGGCCCAGCAAGGAAGGCCCATTTTTAGCCCAAATAACAGCCTATAGTGTAGCCCACATGAGCTCAAAAGCAAGCTAAGTTGTAGCCCAAATAGCAGCCCAAAGGGAGCTAGGGGCGGCAACTTCTAGGAGTTTCTTGAAGAGAAGGAGGGAGCACTCTAGAAGGTTCATGAGGGGTGTAATACACCCCATTCTAGAGGCTTCAAGAAGGGGCAAGAGCCCCCTTGAAAAACTATATAAGGAGGCCTCTAGGAGGGGAGAAAGTTGTTCAATTGCTTGAGAGAAAGGCTCTCCCACTCTTAGAGGTTCAGCCACCTTGAGAGAAGAGAAGAGAAGAAGGCTAGGCGCAAGGAAGAAGAAGAAGAAGGGCTGAAGGAAGTTCAAGACAAGCAAGCTAGAAGAAGAAGGTGAGTTCGAATTGAGGGATTGTGATTCAAAGATTTTTTGTAATAAATCATTTGTAGTTTCATTCTCTTTTGATTTGAATTCAGTTTCTTAGTTATATGTTCTTTCTTCTTTCTCCTTGTTTCCATTCTTCCTTGATGTATTTCAGCTTGTAAAATTTCAGTTCAGCAATCTAATTCTTTTTTCATTCAAATGATCATGCATTGTACTTGAAGTTTCTTGAATAAGGGTGTGATTGCAGATCAATTCGGCCAACTAACCTTCAAATCTCAGATCTGAATTCTCAGATCTGAGATTGCAAGATCTGAATTGCTTGAAAGAGAATTCAGATCTGCAAATTTCAGATTGGGCGAATTAATCTACAGCTTGGAATTCCTAGAGTGCTTGAGAGAGACTCTAGGAATTCAGATCTACTATTCAAGAACTGAATTGAGTGCAAGGTTAGAGATAACTTGCACAATTCAGTTGGTGATCAATTCAGATTTGAATTGATGCCTTAGAAGTGTTTGAAGAAATGCATGCATGGGGATTAGATTCTTGCTAGAGATAGAAGAACCGTCACTCATGCATAGGATGAACATGCGCTTGAGAGAGGCTGTTCATGACCTTGGGGTTTCATCAAACCAAGGCTCAATCATGATTCATTCGAATGATCCAAATTGATAGATTGCTGAATTCTGAGATTGACATTTACTGCTTACTCTTCTAACCTGAATTGAAGGCAATTGGACCAATGATTTAGATAGATTTTAATTTAGGATTTCTTAGCTTTCATTAGAGTTTTGATTTATTTGTTGATCAGATAAGAAATGTTCAATTTAGTATTGGTAATTGTTTCCTAAATCCTCGTGGGAACGATACTTCACTCACTACTTTATTACTTGAACGGCTAGTGCACTTGCTAGTGTCACAATGAGCCACACATCAAGTTTTTGGCACCGTTGCCGGGGATTTAGAGAAGCAATATTAGGAAACATTGAGCATTCTTAATCTGATCTCATTCAGCATTGCATTCATAGTTGGGTTAATTTGCTAACTTTTTTATTTCAGCTTGGACTGCAACTGCTGTACTCATGTAGTTATGTTTCTTCTTTCTTAAGTAGATTACTCTCTTTTTCTGGTTTCAGTTTCATTTTAATAAAGGCATATTTGATTTCTATTCAATCTTGATGTTGTTCCCTTCAAAAAGAAAAAAAAAAGAAAAAAAATTTCACAAAAAACATGAGTGTTGCAGATCTGAGTTGCATTCGGCACTCAGATCAGCAGATTTCAGATCTGCAGCACTCAGCTGAAAAGAATTGCTTGTGTTTCAGAATTTTATTTCTTTTTCCATTACAAAAAAAAAATATATATATATATATATAAAATGAAAAGAAAAAAAAGGGAGATCTTTTGAACAACCAGAGGAGCAATTGAGAATTCGGATCAGAACTCAGATCTGAGTTCAGATCTGAATTCTGCTATTGCAGATCTGCAACAGTTCAGATCTGAGTTCCTCTGAACTCAGACCTGAACTGATGAAATTTTGAGGGGAATTAGGTGTCATCACCACCCCAATTCACCCTAGGGCACTTCTGCTATTCCCCAAAAATAAAAAAAACAATTTGGTAGCAATAACTGAAGGTAAGGCAATTGAGATTTCAGATCCGAACTCAGACTTGAGTTCAGACCTGAACTCTGCTATAGCAGAACTGCAATACTCAAAAAAAAAAAAAAATCTGTTCTCAGCCCTTTATTATTCTTTTCTTTCGTTGCAAAAAGAAAAAAAATATATATTTAGATAGTGAAAAAAAAAAGAGAGAGAGAAAGAACCATGGAAACCAAGGATTCGGATCAGAACTCAGATCTGAGTTCAGATCTGAGTTCTGCTGTAGCAGATCTGCAACAGTTCAGATCTGAGTTCTCTTGAACTCAGACCTGAACTGATGTAAATTTAAAGGATAATTGGGGGTTATCGTCACCCCAATACACCCTACAAAAAATCTGCTATCTCCCAAAAACAATTGGATAGTCATGGTTGAAGAAATTCGGATCTGCAACCACCTAGATCTGAACTGGGGTTGTGAACAGAGCAGGATACAGGGCATACTTTGCTGTATTAAATAACTTGTACTCCGATCTATCTAAGCTGATTTGGTTGAAGAAAAGTATATTTAATCTGAGAATTTTTTTATGCCTCAAGAGATTTCATGAAAAGTGGCACTTCCACACCATTTTTCTATTAGAGTTCAGACCTATAGCAGGGCTACTATAGCAGACCTGCTACAGCAAGACTGAACCAGGGCAGGTTTTGAACAGGTTTGTATTACAATTAACATTACTAAATTGGCATTGTGAATTGTCCTAGGCAGATCTTTGAAATTTTTTTTTTCAAGATAGATAGCTCTGATTTCAGCTGTGCATGAATAGAAAGTCTAACAGATCTGAATGGGTGTGTGCAGCCGTGTGTACTACATTCCAATAAGTGTATACTCCATCAAGGGCTACATTGATGGAGCCATGTTTCTTCTCTTGATACTTGATTGTTCCATCCTTAGTTTCAGTTTTAATGTAGCTTATGCAAATCAAATTTCTCTTCTTCTTTTGGTTCTAAAAAAAAAAAATACAAATAAATAAATAAATAAATCTCAAAATGAGTTCAGATCTGAATTGCATTCATCAATCAGACCTGCACTCATCCAAAAAGATTTTGGTTGCATTGCTGTATTTTGTTTTAGTTTTCTTCCTTTAAAAAAAAAAAAAAAAAAGAAGGAAAGAAAAGAAAAATAGAAAAAGAAAAGAAAAAGAAAATAAGATCCCAGCATCCACACCATGGTGAATACAGGTCTGATTTCAGATTATTTTTTTCTACTGATTGATTTCGGTTTTGTGCAGATCTGTATACAGCATGTTTCATTGCTAATATCAGTAGGTTATCCTACTGAATTGCTCAGTTTTAGTATGGCTACTCCATCTGGTGTTTGGTGATGCATAGCTCATCAAAACAGTGGGCTCAGATCTAATATTTAGTAGCCTTCCAATATGGAAATCAGACCTGAGCACAACTGTACTGTTATCAGCAGCTGCTATTATATTTATTGTTGTTCTTAGTGGCTTCTGAGATTTCAGAGCTGATCTCAATTTTGTGTAGAACTGATGTCTGAATTGCTATCAATCCTTTGTACATTGACTTCAGTTTAGTGTATTGACCTTCAGTAGCACAGAAGAGCCTTTTAATATGAAACTCAGACCTGAACACAATCACTGCTGATCCGCACTTGGCTGTCCTCAGTAGCTGCTAAGATTTCATAACTGTATATTACTGTTCTCAGTAGCTACTGAGATTTCAGCTCTCAGCAGTTTAGATCTGTGTAATTAAATCCTGTCCCTGATTTCAGCAATATAAAGAAGAGGAATTTGTAAACTGTTGTTCTACTCAGAGATTACTGAATTCAGACCTGTTTGTAAATTGCTACTGAATTCTGTATATTGAATAAAATGTTGATATGCTTTTAGTTAGCTGCATTTATTTATTTTAGGATGTAGGTTTGTATATTCCAATACTTCACTTTACATTTTCAGTTGTAATAGGATTAGTTATTTATTTTCTTTTGTGAATATTGGCCTTTTTATTGCTTTGACCTTTACAGTTTATGACAAGCAGACCTGAACTGGAAGAGATCCTTTACGACCCGGAGATTGAACGGACTCTCCGTGTCCGTTTGAGAGCTGCTAAGCAAGTCAGACAAGAAGCACAAGAAATGGCTGAACAAAGAACTATGATGGATTATGCCAAGCCTACCCTCACCGGGACTGTCTCCAGCATTATCAGGCCAACTATTGCTGCCAATAACTTCGAAATTAAACCGGCCATAATCCAAATGATACAAAATACGGTTCAGTTTTGTGGTATGGCCCATGAGGATCCGAATGCCCATATTGCTAACTTCTTGGAAATCTGTGACACCTTCAAACACAATGGGGTAAGTGATGATGCCATCCGGCTGAGGTTATTCCCATTTTCTTTGAAGGATAAAGCCAAAGCTTGGTTGAACTCATTACCGGCAGGATCTATAGCCACATGGGACGAAATGGCCAGCCGTTTTCTCTCTAAATATTTTCCCCCTTCTAAAACTGCTAAAATGAGGAATGACATCACTACTTTTTTCCAGCAAGAGGGGGAATCTCTCTATGAGTCCTGGGAACGTTACAAGGAGCTACTAAGGAGGGTTCCTCACCATGGCCTTCCGATTTGGCTGCAGGTGCAAACATTTTATAATGGTCTGACCGATTCAAACAAGACCATCTTAGATGCAGCAGCTGGGGGCTCCATAAACAATAAGACTCCCGAGGTTGCCCATGCACTCATCGAGGAGATGGCAGCCAATAACTACCAATGGCATTCAGAAAGGACACCAGTTAGAAAGCAGCATGGCCTTCATAATGTGGATACATACACAGCTCTCTCTGCACAAATAGGAGCACTTAGCAAAAAATTTGATGAGATGCAGATGGAAGCTATGCATATACAGTATGATAAGTGTGGGGGAGGCCATGATAGCACTGAATTCCAAGTTGGCAGTCAGACTTTTCAGTCCACAGAACAAGTAGACTTTGTTGGCAACTTTACAAGACAGCCAGGAAATCAGTACCATCATGCCCATAACCCCGGATGGAGAGGCCACCTGAATCAGCATGCACCTAAGCCTTTCCACCAAAACTTCTATCAGCCGGAACCAAAATCTAACTTGGAGGAGCTGATGACCAAGTTCATAGCTAGTGCGGAAAATAGATTTCAGAAAAACGAAACATCGATAAGGAACTTGGAAACTCAGGTTGGGCAGCTGGCACAGATGATTTCAGAAAGGGCTCCGGGTACCTTACCTAGTAACACCATGGTAAACCCAAGGGAACAAGAGGCTGTTGGGAGAATTCCCAATTCAGATACTTAGTCATAAACTGTCTTACTTGCTTTTTGTTTTTATTTTTCATAGCATTTAAGTTTAGTTAGTTTTTCTTAGAATTTAATTGAATAAAGATACTGATCTCCTCTTCTAGTTTGCAAGTGATTTCTAGCAGAAGAAGTTTTCCACCGACAACATATTGCAGAATTTAAGAATGATCTTCAGGGAAGTCCTCTAAATACCTCCTATTACTTGATGATGCTCTTGCTAGTTTTATTGTTACTGCCTAACACTACGAACATTGAGGACAATGTTCATCTTAAGTGTGGGGGAGTGAGCCCGAGGCTAGGGTATGGGGGCTGAAACCATGCACCCCAACACACATATGCAGGCAATGACATAACAAAAAAAAAAACAAAAAAAAAAAAAAAAAAAAAAAAAAAGACTGGAACCCCTCAAGTTCATTACTATTTATTTGATGATTTTTTTAAGAAGGAATTCAATGAGTTGAGGGAGACTGATGTACTTGTTAAGTTTTTATTCTTGTAAATGACCCAATTTGATTTATGCAGGAGAAAAGGGGAGCTGAATATGCCTTTCAGCATGACTAGCCCTAACTTCCTTCATGTGTATGGAAGCCCTTGATTTCATTGTTAATGGTCAAGAGAGCTAGTGCACATCTGAAGTGCTAATTCTTGAGGTTCAATAATTGCAAAGAAGGACAAAAGCCCAAATTGACTCTGCTATTCTGAGCTGAATAGTAAAACTAGCAGCTTAGAACATGAGCCCTATTTACCTACCTCAAGCAAGTGACCAGTGTGAGATGGAGCATAAGATGCACTCACACCAAAAAAAAAAAAGAGAGAAAAGTGTGTGAGATGGAGCATAAAATGCACTCACACCGAAAAAAAAAAAAAAAAAAAAAAAAAAAAAAAAAAAGAAAAGGGTGAGATGGAGCATAAGATGCACTCACCCCTAGAATTAAGAAATTGTGGTGATAGCTAAGGTTCAAAGGGGCACTCTAAAGTTGAACTCTCATTGAGATTCAGTTACAAATGTGAAACTTAGTGAAATTTGATTATTAACCTTGACAATTAAGGAGCTGATTTATATATGAATTAGGAGTGAAGGCTAGACTATGATGAAATTCATATTCTCCTTTCCTTGGATCTGATACATATCTTAATTGGTAATTTACAAGAATAAGAGTTGAGCACTTACAAAAGTTCTCCGACTACTCAATGCATTTCTATCTTAAAAAGTTCACCAGGTAAATGGTGAGAATAGAAGGGGGGAATGTTAAGTTTATGGCTGATGTCTTTGCTTGAGGACAAGCAAAAGCTTAAGTGTGGGGGTATTTGATGAACTTACAATTTATCTATAATTTTTGAGGACTTTAGCATGGATTTTTATGCCGGTTTTATTAATTTTTGCCTTAATTTAGCTTAATGCTA
>NC_142686.1:89387500-89390000 GCF_056320005.1 Nelumbo lutea
CTCACATGCTATTTTTTCATTGTTTTCTTTTTATTTTCTTTATCTTTTTTTTTTTCTTTTTTTTTTTTTATAAATCTAAAACAAAATACAGCAATGCAACCAAAATCTTTTTGGATGAGTGCAGGTCTGATTGATGAATGCAATTCAGATCTGAACTCATTTTAAATTTTTTTTTTTTTTTTTCGGTTGAGTGCTGCAGTTCTGCTATAGTAGATCTGAGTGCCGAACTCAGATCTGCAACACTCATGATTTTGTGATTTTTTTTTTTTTTTTTAGAGGGTAATAACTTCAAGATAGAAAGCAAAACAGGTCTCCTTTTATTAAAATTAAACTGAAACAAGGAAAATAAAGTAATCTACTAAAGAGATAAGAAGCATAACTACAGTAATACAGCAGTTGCATTCAAAGCAAAAATGAAAAATTAAGCAAATTAAACCAACTATGAATGCAATGCTGAAGAACTACATCTACCAGCTACACTAAATCAACAATCAAATATGAAGTAGGTCAACAATGGGAAAGAGAGCTAACTAGATCAGCAGTGGAGTTTCATGCTAATTGCTGTACTGTAGCAGCCCTGCTACAGCTCTGAATGCTAGTGGAATGCACTGCTGCTTTTATTGAATATGTGAGGCATCACAATTATTCAATCCAAACACACATCCTCACCAAATTTAGATTGGGTACAAGTGGGTAAAGCCAAGAATTCAGTCCACCCAGAATTCATAGAATGCTCTGTATCAGTTCAGTCCTCACATTATATCAACTGCATTTCAGATTTGAATTTCTCTCATTCCTTGCTATCCATTCACCCTTGAGGCAGGTTGGATGTATCATAGGGTGGATTGGGGTAGTGATGGCACCCAATTCACCTCAAACTTGCATCGGTTCAGATCTGAGTTCAGAGGAATTCAGATCTGAACTGAGCAGATCTGTAACAGCAGAATTCAGATCTGAACTCAAGTCTGAGTTTGGATCTGAATTCTCAATTGCCTTACCTTCAGTTATTGCTACCAAATTGTTTTTGGGGAATAGCAGAAGTGCCCTAGGGTGAATTGGGGTGGTGATGACACCCAATTCCCCTCAAAATTGCATCAGTTCAGGTCTGAGTTCAGAGGAACTCAGATCTGAACTGTTGCAGATCTGCTATAGCAGAATTCAGATCTGAACTCAGATCTGAGTTCTGATCCGAATTCTCAATTGCTCCTCTGGTTGTTCAAAATATCTCCCCCTTTTTTTTTTTTTTATTTGTTTTTTTTTTTCTTTTTGTAATGAAAGAAAAGAATAATAAAATCTGAAACACAAGCAACTCTTTTCGGTTGAGGGCTGCAGATCTGAAATCTGCTGATCTGAGTGCCGAATGCAACTCAGATCTGCAACACTCATGTTTATGTGAATTTTTTTTTTTTTCTTTATTCTTTTTGAAAGGAACAACACCAAGATTGAATAGAAATCAAATATGCCTTTATTAAAATGAAACTGAAACCAGAAAAAGAGAGTAATCTACTTAAGAAAGAAGAAACATAACTACATGAGTACAGCAGTTGCAGTCCAAGCTGAAATGAAAAAGTTAGCAAATTAACCCAACTATGAATGCAATGCTGAATGAGATCAGATTAAGAATGCTCAATGTTTCCTAATATTGCTTCTCTAAATCCCCGGCAACGGCGCCAAAAACTTGATGTGTGGCTCATTGTGACACTAGCAAGTGCACTAGCCGTTCAAGTAATAAAGTAGTGAGTGAAGTATCGTTCCCACGAGGATTTAGGAAACAATTACCAATACTAAATTGAACATTTCTTATCTGATCAACAAATAAATCAAAACTCTAATGAAAGCTAAGAAATCCTAAATTAAAATCTATCTAAATCATTGGTCCAATTGCCTTCAATTCAGGTTAGAAGAGTAAGCAGTAAATGTCAATCTCAGAATTCAGCAATCTATCAATTTGGATCATTCGAATGAATCATGATTGAGCCTTGGTTTGGTGAAACCCCAAGGTCATGAACAGCCTCTCTCAAGCGCATGTTCATCCTATGCATGAGTGACGGTTCTTCTATCTCTAGCAAGAATCTAATCCCCATGCATGCATTTCTTCAAACACTTCTAAGGCATCAATTCAAATCTGAATTGATCACCAACTGAATTGTGCAAGTTATCTCTAACCTTGCACTCAATTCAGTTCTTGAATAGTAGATCTGAATTCCTAGAGTCTCTCTCAAGCACTCTAGGAATTCCAAGCTGTAGATTAATTCGCCCAATCTGAAATTTGCAGATCTGAATTCTCTTTCAAGCAATTCAGATCTTGCAATCTCAGATCTGAGAATTCAGATCTGAGTTTTGAAGGTTAGTTGGCCGAATTGATCTGCAATCACACCCTTATTCAAGAAACTTCAAGTACAATGCATGATCATTTGAATGAATAAAAAAGAATTAGATTGCTGAACTGAAATTTTACAAGGTGAAATACATCAAGGAAGAATGGAAACAAGGAGAAAGA
>NC_142686.1:89405000-89410000 GCF_056320005.1 Nelumbo lutea
CGGAAAACTGCGCAATGTCCAGCAATCGAACCCAATTCTTCTGTGTGGCTGATACAAAATGGCGGAGGTACTCTTCAAGGAGGGAGTTCATTCTCTCTGTCTGCCCATCTGACTCTGGATGGCTGCTGCTGGAGAAGTTCAAGTTCGAGCCAAGAAGCTTGAATAGCTCTGTCCAGAACGCACTAGTGAATCGGGGATCCCGATCACTAACAATGTTCCGTGGGACTCCCCAATACTTCACCACGTGCTTGAAGAAAAGGTATGCCGTGTCTTCTGCTGAAAGGTGCTTTGGTGCTGGGGTGAAAGTGGCATACTTGGAAAATCTATCAACAACAACAACAATGGATGTATAGTCTCCCACTTTAGGAAGACCGCTGATGAAGTCCATGGAAACACTCTCCCAAGGTTGTGAGGGAGTTGGAAGAGGTTGTAGGAGTCCAAGAGGTTTGGCACGTTCGGGCTTGTCTTGCTGGCAAATCAGGCATGTCCATGTGTATTCTCGAACATCTTGCTCCATATGGGGCCAATAGTAAGCATGTTGTAGAAGTGCCAAGGTACGCTGCCACCCAGGATGTCCTGCCCATAAGCTGTCATGACATTCACGTAGGAGAGTCTTCCTCAAGTCTTCAACTCTCGGCACAAATATCCGCCTTCCCTTGGTCAAAAGAAGGTCTTCTTCAACCCAAAACCGCCTAGTCTTCCCTTCGCAAGCCGCTGTCAATAGGCTCTGAGCAATGGGGTCCTTCTGGAGTCCTTCCTTGATGAGCTTGATGAGGTCTAGTCTGATCTGGCTTTGAGAGGGACCTTCACCTGTGGATAGTGCTGCAAGCTCGGCCTTTCTGCTAAGTGCATCAGCAACCCTATTCGTCGGGCCTGGCTTGTACTCTAGAGTCATGTCAAACTCCGCTAAGAAATCTTGCCATCGCGCTTGCTTAGGGCTCAGCTTCTTCTGAGACTGAAAGTAACTAGTAGCTATGTTGTCAGTCTTGACCACGAACTTGGAGCCAAGCAGGTAGTGTCGCCATGTGCGGAGGCAGTGGACGATGGCTGTCATCTCCTTCTCTTGTACAGTGTACCTCCTCTCTGTATCATTCAATTTGCGGCTTTCAAAGGCGATGGGATGTCCTTCTTGCATCAAGACCCCGCCAATAGCAAAATCAGAAGCATCTGTGTGTAGCTCATACGGCTTGTTTGGGTCAGGCAAGTCGAGGACAGGTTTTGCTAAGACAGCTCTCTTCAAATCATCAAAAGCTGTTTGGCAACACTCACTCCAGGTCCACATACTAGTCTTCTTTAGTAAGTTGGTGAGGGCAGTGGCTCGTGCTGAGAATCCAGAGATGAATCTTCTATAGTAGTTCACGAGGCCGAGGAAGGAGCGAAGTTCGGTGACCCTGGTGGGTGGTACCCAATCTTGAATGGCCTTGACTTTAGCTGGATCCATACTGATTGTGCCGGCTCGGATTATATGACCGAGGAAGGCCACCTCTTCTGTGGCGAAAGAGCATTTCTCCTTCTTAACAAATAGATTGTTGTCCCGCAAGACCTGTAAAACAATGCGGAGGTGGTCAACATGTTCCTCCAGGGTTCTACTGTAGATCACAATATCATCAATATACACAACAACGAATTGGTCCAGGTAGGGACAAAATATTCTGTTCATCAATGTACAAAAGGTTGCTGGAGCGTTGGTAAGCCCAAAGGGCATGACACGAAATTCAAAGGACCCATAACGGGTAACACAGGCTGTTTTGTGTTCGTCTCCTTCGGCTATGCGCACTTGATAGTATCCCGACCTCAGGTCTAACTTGGTGAAGTATTTGGCCCTGCTGAGTTGGTCAAAGAGGTCGGCCACCAATGGTATGGGATATTTGTTCTTGATGGTGAGCTTGTTGAGAGCTCGGTAGTCAATACAGAGCCGAAGAGATCCATCGTGCTTCTTCTGAAACAGGACTGGTGCTCTAAAAGGGGCCTTAGAAGGCTGAATCAACCCAGCTTCCAACAACTCATTCAACTGTCTGCGTAGCTCGGCCAGCTCAGGAGGAGACATTCTGTACGGTGGACGTGCCGGTGGTTTGGTTCCAGGCTCCAACTCAATCTTGTGATCAACTTCTCTCCTTGGGGGAAGCTTCTTTGGCAATGTGGGAGGCATGACGTCCTGAAATTCTTCTAGTGCCATTGTAATCGCTGGCGGGATATGCTCGGTTGGTGGATCAGGCAGGTCGGAGTTCACTAATGTGGCTAGGTAAGTGGTCTCTCCTTTCCGCACTCCATCCTTGAGTTGCAATGCTGAGAGCATCTTGGGGGTGGACGTGGTATCTGGCACAACTGGAACCATGCAAGGAGCCTGGTCTTCAAATATGCACACTTTGTTGAGGAAGGGCATGGGCACCGCCTTTACTTGAGTTAAGAAGTCCATGCCGAGAACAACCTGGAAATCATCCATGGGCACAACTGAGAGGTCTATCATCCCTTCCCAGTCACCAAGTTGCAAGACCACCCCATGAGCTACACCTTGTATGGGTTTGGCATTAGAGTTCACAGCCTTCAACCATCCAGCTTCCTTGGTAGGTGCCAATTCTACTCGGGATGCCTCCTCCATAGAGATAAAGTTGTGGGTAGCACCGGTATCCACCATGGCTCTTGTGGGCTTACCATTCAAGCGAATGTCTACATACATCAGTCCCTTCGGCTTGAACTTCGATGCTCCTTGTGGGTTCGTCTTTTTCTTCATTGCGTTGAGTCTTCGTAGAGCCCCCATTCTTGTCTCCCCCGATTCCTTCTCCTCCTCGCTATGCTCATCATCACTAAGCTTTGCAAGCAAGGCATTGAGCTTCCCCCGACTAGGACAATCCTTAGTCCAATGCTTTCCCTCACAGATGAAGCAAGGTGCCGGAGGTGTTCTCTTCACAAACTGGCCACCCCTGTATCCAGTGTCTCCTTCGGGTCTCCTGTAGAACTTGTAAGTGTTGGGTTTACTCGGCCCAGAGTCTCCCTTGGGCGCGTAGTAAGGTTTCCTGTCACCTCCCATCTTGCCTACGCCCTGATATGAGTTGGGTTTGGGGCCGTCTTTGCTTGGTCGCCTGTTGTCTACCAGTTGTTCAGCAACGGCCATGGCTGTGGCGAGGTCCTTTACACCTCGTCTCTGGAGTTCGAGCTCGGCCCATTGTTGTAGGCCGTCCATAAAGTTGAAGAGAAGGTCTTTGTCTGACATGTCCGTGATCTCGAGCGATAGTGCGGAGAACTCCTTCACGTACTCATGCAATGAGCCCGTGTGTTTTAGGTTCTTGAGCTTCCGACGGGCTTGGTACTCCACGTTCTCTGGATAGAACTGGCGCTTTATCTCGCTCTTGAACACGGACCACGTATTAATGGAGCATAATCCTCGCTCCACATCGGCACATCTCCTGCGCCACCATAACATAGCAACATCAGTAAGATACATAACAACAGTACGCACCTTGGCCGCCTCCTCGACGAGTTTGGCGGCAGTGAAATATTGTTCCATTTGCCAAAGGAAGTTGTCAAGCTCCCGGGCATCGCGAGTCCCTGCATATGAGGTAGGCTCGCGGACTTTGATCTTTGGAGGGGCTGGAGCAGCAGGTGTGCTGGTTGTACTGGCCATCAGCCTCTTCAGAAGGGTCACTTCGCCCTTCAAGTCTTCAAGCTGGATCTGTAGGCACTTCACCAGGTCTTCTAGTGGGTTATCCGGTCTGTTGGAGCCATCGCCGGACTGGTCCTCCAATCTTTCCACGACCGATGCTACGGTCTCAAGGTTGATTTGAAGCTCGTCCACACGGTCACGAGTTTCACCAACCACTGCTTCACAACGCATGATGCGCTTGTCCATGGTCGCAAGCCTGTCAACTGACTTGTCACGCTTGCTATGCTTTGAGCTAACGCCTTTGTCCTTGGGAGAGCTACCTCTAGGCTCGTCCTCATCATAAACCCGTGAGACCCCTTCCTGGATCTCCTCTCGCGTGTCACGATTCTTCATCCGGCTGGTGTTGTTGCGGGGCACAAAAGGAACTCGTTGCGCTTGACAACCGCTAGTGTCAACTAGCTCTGATACCAACTGTCACGGGGCTAATCGACGGGGCCCCGTGCGGCGCTCGATTGGGGTCGAGAAAGCCTACAAATGAGAGCAACAACACACAAAAGGAAACAACAGTGCACACAAATTAGACAAAAGGCAACTTGTATTGCATTAATCAGTGGTAAGCACAAGCACACAGTACAGTGTCGAGGGGATCTCGTGCTTAACCTTTACACGCTTATGAGCTCACTCGACTACCTACCTCCCCTCAAAGAGTACGTTAAGCTTTTGGGGGAGTGACAAAAGGATACATCAAAATACTATACATTCGAACTATTATTTACATAATTGCCATGGGCATACCCCCCTTACAAAAGAGTACAAGGACCCAACCCCAGACACTTAGATGGCGTGCTGATGGCGTGCTGATGGCGCTGAAGGAGGTTGAACCGTCACATACTGGCAGGATCAACCAGGTAGCATTCCTTGTCGACATCACAACCCGCATGAGACCGTCCGAAAACATCGAACACTCTACGCAGTTGCAATTGTCGATCACATATCAGGACATATAATAGGGTGGTAACAAGGGACCTAAGGCCCCTACCCTTGGCATCTTCCGCATCCAAGAGAACACACACTAGACATGTGCCGAGTGCATTGCACAATCACAAGACAATGCATTGCATCACGTTCTACGTGTTCTTGGCTGCCTCACCCCCTACCGTGGGAGGAGAGAGACAGACTATCACTCGAGGGGTATCAATTCCATTTCTTTGGGTAGGCAACACAGGAACCACCCGCACACGGCCAGATAGCAACGACTAGCTTGGGCGAAACTGAAGAGGAGGGGAAGGTTAATGGTTCCAACCACAAGCACAAAGCCCATCAACACATGCCACCCAAACACCACTCACGCGCATCGCGTACACCTTCAGGCAGCCACCCCCCAAACCAACGACGCATC
>NC_142686.1:89815000-89825000 GCF_056320005.1 Nelumbo lutea
TTTTTTTTTTTTTCGGTGTGAGTGCATTTTATGCTCCATCTCACACTTTTTTTTTTTTTTTTTTGGTGTGAGTGCATCTTATGCTCCATCTCACACTGGTCACTTGTTTGAGGTAGGTAAATAGGACTCATGTTCTAAGCTGCTAGTTTTACTATTCAGCTCAGAATAGCGGAGTCAATTTGGGCTTTTGTCCTTCTTTGCAATTATTGAACCTCAAGAATTAGCACTTCAGATGTGCACTAGCTCTCTTGACCATTAACAATGAAATCAAGGGCTTCCATACACATGAAGGAAGTTAGGGCTAGTCATGCTGAAAGGCATATTCAGCTCCCCTTTTCTCCTGCATAAATCAAATTGGGTCATTCACAAGAATAAAAACTTAACAAGTACATCAGTCTCCCTCAACTCATTGAATTCCTTCTTAAAAAAAAAAATCATCAAATAAATAGTAATGAACTTGAGGGGTTCCAGTCTTTTTTTTTTTTTTTTTTTTTTTTTTTGTGATGTCATTGCTTGCATATGTGTGTTGGGGTGCATGAGGTGCATGGTTTCAACCCCCATACCCTAGCCTCGGGCTCACTCCCCCACACTTGAGATGAACATTGTCCTCAATGTTCGTAGTGCTAGAGCAAACTGAAGAAAAGAAAATGATGAACTGAGTCCTTAAAGAATTGGAATTTTGAGAAAAAGATCTTTATTTTACTAACTAATATTCTAAAAAGATAAATGACAAAAAGATTCCTTAACTTGTTCATGAGCAAGCATAAGAGATTATTGGTTATCTAGATAAACAGTGGATGGAGGGGGTACAGTACTGCCCATTAAATATGGTTTCAGGCGCTGACCATTTACTTTAAACGTGCCCTGAACTGGGTGGGTGAGTTCTATAGCCCCATGGGGAAAAACCTGTGAAATGGTAAAGGGTCCAGACCACCTGGATCTCAGCTTACCTGGAAACAAGCGGAGACGGGAATTATATAACAATACCTGTTGGCCCACATAAAAGTCCCGTCTCAGCAAGTTCTTATCATGCCAGTTTTTTATTCTTTCTTTATAAACTTTGGCATTCTCATAGGTGGTAAGTCTGAATTCATCCAATTCATTCAATTGCAACCGCCTTTTAGCCCCTGTGGCCTGAATGTCAAAATTTAAGAATTTAAGAGCCCAATAGGCCTTGTGTTCCAATTCAACTGGTAAATGGCATGCTTTACCAAAGACCAATCTGTAGGGGGACATGCCAATAGGTGTCTTAAATGCAGTTCTGTATGCCCATAATGCATCATCTAATTTGATGGACCAATCTTTTCTGGTGGATGCTACAGTCTTTTCCAGAATTCTTTTGAGTTCCCTGTTAGCCAACTCCACTTGGCCACTGGTTTGAGGGTGATAAGGGGTAGCTAATTTATGTGTAATTCCATATTTCTGCATTAACCTCTCAAATTGGCTATTGCAGAAGTGAGTTCCCCTATCACTAATTATAGCTCGCGGAGTGCCAAATCGGGAGAATAGCTTCTTTAGGAAGTGTACTACCCTTCTTGAGTCATTTGTGGGTAAAGCCATGGCTTCTACCCATTTGGATACATAGTCAACTGCAACGAGGATGTACTTATTCCCAAAAGAATTCGGGAAAGGTCCCATGAAATCTATACCCCAAACATCAAAGATTTCACAGATTAAAATATTGGAAAGGGGCATTTCATTCCGTCGGGAAATGTTTCCCGATCTTTGGCATTTGTCACATGTGGACACATACCGATGGGCATCTTTGAAGAGTGTGGGCCAATAAAAACCTGATTGCAAAACCTTGGCTGCCGTGCGACTAGCTCCAAAATGACCTCCTGCTTCTTTATCATGGCAAAATTGGAGTACCGACTCCATCTCCTCCTCGGGGACACATCTCCTTATGATCTGATCTGCACACAATTTATACAAAAAGGGTTCCTCCCACAGATAGTATTTTACATCAGAAAAGAATTTCTTTTTCTGTTGATATGAAAGGTTAGGAGGAAGGACTTGTGCAGCTAGATAATTAGCAAAATCAGCATACCAAGGATATGAGTATTTCTGTATTGAGTACAACTGCTCATCCGGAAATTCTTCTCGAATGTTGCTGGTTATCTCCTCTTTTGAGCTTACCGTGTCCAACCGGGAGAGATGGTCAGCAGCCAGGTTTGCAGCACCCTTCAGGTCTCTAATCTCAATGTCAAACTCTTGCAATAAAAGGATCCACCTGATCAGTCTTGGTTTTGAGTTTTGCTTGGTAAGCAAGTGCCTTATTGCCGAGTGATCTGTGTGGACAACAACCTTGGATAATATCAGATATGAACGAAACTTATCAAGTGCAAATATTACTGCTAACAGCTCCTTTTCTGTGGTGGTGTAATTGAGTTGGGGTCCAGTCAAGGTTCTGCTAGCATAGTAAATTGGCTGAAAATGTTTGTTCATTCTTTGTCCTAAAACAGCTCCTATAGCAAAATCACTCGCATCACACATCAATTCAAATGGGAGGGTCCAATCTGGTGCTATCATGATAGGTGCATGGATCAATTTGTCTTTCAAGATGTTGAAAGCATGAAGACATTCAGTTGAAAATTCAAAAGGCACTTCTTTCTGAAGCAAGGTAGATAATGGCTTGGAAATTTTTGAGAAATCTTTAATAAACCTTCTATAGAATCCGACATGTCCTAAGAAACTTCTCAAAGAACGAATAGATGTTGGGGTTGGTAATTTTTCAATTGCCTCCACCTTGGCCTTGTCGACTTCTATACCTCTTTGAGAGATCTTGTGTCCAAGCACTATGCCTTCTTGCACCATAAAATGACATTTCTCCCAATTCAACACAAGATGTGTTTCTTTACATCTAGTAAGCACCTGTTCCAGATTATTCAAACATGCATCAAATGAAGAGCCAAAAACTGAAAAATCATCCATGAAGATCTCAATAAATTTTTCAACCATATCAGAAAATATAGACATCATACATCGCTGAAAGGTTGCTGGGGCATTGCATAACCCAAAGGGCATCCTTCGGTATGCAAAGGTTCCATATGGGCAAGTAAAAGTGGTCTTTTCTTGATCTTCTGGTGCAATTGGTATCTGGTTATACCCTGAATATCCATCCAAGAAACAATAATACTCATGCCCGGCTAGCCTCTCTAACATTTGATCCATAAATGGGAGAGGGAAATGGTCCTTCCGGGTGGCTTCATTTAATTTTCTATAGTCAATACACACACGCCATCCGGTAATGGTTCTAGTAGGGATGAGTTCATTTTTCTCATTTGGAACAACAGTCGTACCCGCTTTTTTGGGCACAACTTGCACAGGGCTTACCCAAGAACTATCAGAAATAGGATAAATGATCCCAGCATCTAACAACTTAATTATTTCAGCCTTTACCACTTCTTTCATGTTGGGATTCAGGCGCCTTTGGGGCTGAACGGAAGGCTTGCTGTCCTCTTCCATCAAAATTCTGTGAGTGCAGATTGATGGATTAATGCCTTTGATATCTTCTACCTTCCAAGCTATAGCATTTTTGTGTTCCCGCAGCACTCTTAATAATTTTTCTCTTTGTAAGGGATTCAGTGCTGCGGAAATTATCACGGGGAGATCTGATGGTTCCTCAAGGAAAGCATACTCTAAATGGGATGGTAATTGCTTCAGTTCAAGGGTGGGGGGTTCTTGGGGTGATGGCTTACCTGATGGTCCCGGCAATTTGCCTAAGTTCTCTAATTTAAGAAACCCCTTTCCCTTGAATTGAGGCTTATCATTCAGGTATGCTATCATGAGGTTTATTTTTTTATTTTCTGTTTCTTCAAGTTCTCCCTGCTGGAGGCAGAGTTCAAGAGGATCAGTTATTCTACTTACCTGGAAGCATTCATCAATTGTCAATTCAATGGCATCAATCATAAAACAAGAATCATCACTAGAGGGTGCATGTTTCATAGCATCAGACATTTTAAAAATTATCTCCTCATCTTGTATCCTAAGGCTGAGTTGTCCTTGTTGGACATCAATCATTGCTTTCCCGGTAGCCAGGAAAGGTCTCCCTAGGATAAGCGGGACCTCCACATCTTCTTGCATGTCTAACACAATGAAATCAACTGGAAAAATGAATTTGTCAACTTTAACTAACACATCTTCTATGATCCCCCTAGGATGTCTAATGGATCTATCAGCCAATTGTAATGCCACTCTAGTGGGTTGGGGTTCATTCAACCCCAATTTCTTGAAGATAGAATATGGCATTAAATTGATGCTAGCTCCCAGGTCACATAAAGCTTTTTCAATTTTTAAACTGCCAATGGTACAAGGAATAGTGAAACTCCCTGGATCTTTGAGTTTCTGAGGCAGCTTGTTCAGAAGGATAGCAGAACATTCCTCATTTAATGCAACTGTAGCCACATCTCCCAGTTTCCTTTTGTTTGCCAATAATTCCTTCAAAAACCTTGCATAGTGTGGCATCTGGGCTAAAGCATCAGCAAAAGGAATATTAATATGTAAACTTTTAAATATTTCAAGAAACTTACCAAATTCCTTCTCCAATTTTTGTTGCTTCAGCCTGTTAGGGAATGGAACTTGTGGTTGTTGGTGCATCCCTTGTTGTGCTTCTGGTTGTTCCGTCTTCTGTTGTCTGGTTCCAAGGCTTGTTTCTGCCTTGGGTTCAGCCCAATTCTTCTTTTCTACCTCAGGCAACTCTTTTCCACTTCTTAAGGTAATAGCTTGCACCTGCTCTCGTGGATTCACTTCAGTGTTGCTTGGAAGAGTTCCCGGCAGTCTGGAAGAGATTAATTGTGCCAATTGCCCCACTTGGTTTTCCAGGTTTTTGATTGAGGCTTCCTGGTTCTGGAACCTAGTTTCTGCACCTGCTATAAATTTTGTCATCAGTTCCTCCAAATTGGATTTCGGTTCAGGCTGATGATAAGTCTGGTGGAACGGCTTGGAAATATGCTGATTTGGCCAGGACTGGTTTGAATGTCCCCTCCATCCTGGATGAAAAGTATGGTGACTCTGGTAACCCTGCTGTCTTGACGAATTGCTGACATAGTCAACTTGTTCAGTAGATGGTCTGAACTGATTGCCAACTTGGCAGTCTGTACTGATGTGGCCTCCCCCACACAATTCACAATTAAGAGGCTGCACATGCATGGCAGCTATCTGCATTTCATCTATTTTTTTACTGAGTGCTCCTATTTGTGCAGCTAGTGCTGTATAAGTGTCAACATTATGCAAGCCTTGCTGCTTCCTAGTTTGAGTCCTTTCCGAATGCCATTGATAATTGTTGGCTGCCATTTCCTCAATAAGTGCATGGGCAACCTCAGGAGTTTTATTATTTATGGATCCTCCGGCTGCAGCATCTAATATGGTCTTATTTGAGTCAGTAAGACCATTATAGAAAGTCTGCACTTGCAGCCAAATGGGGAGGCCATGGTGAGGAACTCTCCTTAACAGCTCCTTGTATCGTTCCCATGACTCATATAAAGATTCCCCCTCTTGCTGGAAAAAAGTAGTGATGTCATTCCTCATTTTAGCAGTTTTAGAAGGGGGAAAATATTTAGAGAGAAAACGGCTGGCCATTTCGTCCCATGTGGCTATAGATCCTGCCGGTAATGAGTTCAACCAAGCTTTGGCTTTATCCTTCAAAGAAAATGGGAATAACCTCAGCCGGATGGCATCATCACTTACCCCATTGTGTTTGAAGGTGTCACAGATTTCCAAGAAGTTAGCAATATGGGCATTCGGATCCTCATGGGCCATACCACAAAACTGAACCGTATTTTGTATCATTTGGATTATGGCCGGTTTAATTTCAAAGTTATTGGCAGCAATAGTTGGCCTGATAATGCTGGAGACAGTCCCGGTGAGGGTAGGCTTGGCATAATCCATCATAGTTCTTTGTTCAGCCATTTCTTGTGCTTCTTGTCTGACTTGCTTAGCAACTCTCAAACGGACACGGAGAGTCCGTTCAATCTCTGGGTCGTAAAGGATCTCTTCCAGTTCAGGTCTGCTTGTCATAAACTGTTAAAGTCAAAGCAATAAAAATGCCAATATTCACAAAAGAAAATAAATAACTAATCCTATCACACTGAAAATGTAAAGTGAAGTATTGGAATACAAAACCTACATCCTATCATGAATAAATGAAGCCGATTATACTAAAAGCAGATTTAAACCAATCATCTTATTCAAGGTTCCTTTATCTACATCCATCGATTGCAACATCTGAATTCAGACCCAATTTAGATCTGAGTTCAGATCTACAAGTCTTTGGTATTGTTAGTCTAGAGAAATTAATAAATAATAATTCAGATCTGAGCTGGATATCTCATACACACTCATTGGTATACACTACAATATACATCCATTAAGGTTGGAATCAATTCTGTGATGCTTTAGGGCTGAAATCAGATCTGATCTAAAAAAAAAATTTAAAAGGATCTGAAATAAACTAAAACCAGTCCTGAGTTAGGCTTGGGTTAAAAACTCTACAATTGAAGCTCAAACCTGTATAGCTTATGCATATCAAACACTTGCTAAGACCTGAAAATTGGGTCTGCAATGTTTGGTATTGCAAGCTATTCGGCCCATACAACTTTTGTAGAAATCTGAAATCAGGTCTGCTAACTGTTGCACTATAGCAGCCCTGCTACAGATCTGAATGCTAAAAGAAATACTTGGAAAGTGCTAATTTTTCTTAAATATCTGAGGCATAACAATTATTCAATCCAAACATACACCTCCTTAGCTAATGTAGCTCGGTTACAAGTGGGTAAAGCCAAGAATTCAGTCCACCCAGAATTCATAGTATGCTCTGTATCAGTTCAGTCCTCACATCATATCAACTGAATTTCAGATTTGAATTTCTCTCATTCCTTGCTATCCATTCACCCTTGAGGCAGGTTGGATGTATCCTAGGGTGGATTGGGGTAGTGATGGCACCCAATTCACCTCAAACTTGCATCGGTTCAGATCTGAGTTCAGAGGAATTCAGATCTGAACTGAGCAGATCTGTAACAGCAGAATTCAGATCTGAACTCAAGTCTGAGTTTGGATCTGAATTCTCAATTGCCTTACCTTCAGTTATTGCTACCAAATTGTTTTTGGGGAATAGCAGAAGTGCCCTAGGGTGAATTGGGGTGGTGATGACACCCAATTCCCCTCAAAATTGCATCAGTTCAGGTCTGAGTTCAGAGGAACTCAGATCTGAACTGTTGCAGATCTGCTGTAGCAGAATTCAGATCTGAACTCAGATCTGAGTTCTGATCCGAATTCTCAATTGCTCCTCTTATTGTTCAAAAGATCTCCCCTTTGTTTTTTTTTAATTTGTTTTTTTTCTTTTTGTAATGAAAGAAAGAAAAAAAAAAAATAAAGTCTGAAACACAAGCAACTCTTTTCGGCTGAGTGCTGCAGATCTGAAATCTGCTGATCTGAGTGCCGAATGCAACTCAGATCTGCAACACTCATGTTTTTTGTGAAATTTTTTTTTCTTTTTTTTTTTTATTTTTGAAGGGAACAACATCAAGATTGAATAGAAATCAAATATGCCTTTATTAAAATGAAACTGAAACCAGAAAAAGAGAGTAATCTACTTAAGAAAGAAGAAACATAACTACATGAGTACAGCAGTTGCAGTCCAAGCTGAAATGAAAAAGTTAGCAAATTAACCCAACTATGAATGCAATGCTGAATGAGATCAGATTAAGAATGCTCAATGTTTCCTAATATTGCTTCTCTAAATCCCCGGCAACGGCGCCAAAAACTTGATGTGTGGCTCATTGTGACACTAGCAAGTGCACTAGCCGTTCAAGTAATAAAGTAGTGAGTGAAGTATCGTTCCCACGAGGATTTAGGAAACAATTACCAATACTAAATTGAACATTTCTTATCTGATCAACAAATAAATCAAAACTCTAATGAAAGCTAAGAAATCCTAAATTAAAATCTATCTAAATCATTGGTCCAATTGCCTTCAATTCAGGTTAGAAGAGTAAGCAGTAAATGTCAATCTCAGAATTCAGCAATCTATCAATTTGGATCATTTGAATGAATCATGATTGAGCCTTGGTTTGATGAAACCCCAAGGTCATGAACAGCCTCTCTCAAGCGCATGTTCATCCTATGCATGAGTGACGGTTCTTCTATCTCTAGCAAGAATCTAATCCCCATGCATGCATTTCTTCAAACACTTCTAAGGCATCAATTCAAATCTGAATTGATCACCAACTGAATTGTGCAAGTTATCTCTAACCTTGCACTCAATTCAGTTCTTGAATAGTAGATCTGAATTCCTAGAGTCTCTCTCAAGCACTCTAGGAATTCCAAGCTGTAGATTAATTCGCCCAATCTGAAATTTGCAGATCTGAATTCTCTTTCAAGCAATTCAGATCTTGCAATCTCAGATCTGAGAATTCAGATCTGAGTTTTGAAGGTTAGTTGGCCGAATTGATCTGCAATCACACCCTTATTCAAGAAACTTCAAGTACAATGCATGATCATTTGAATGAATCAAAAAGAATTAGATTGCTGAACTGAAATTTTACAAACTGAAATACATCAAGGAAGAATGGAAACAAGGAGAAAGAAGAAAGAACATTTAACTAAGAAACTGAATTCAAATCAAAAGAGAATGAAACTACAAATGATTTATTACAAAAAATATTTGAATCACAATCCCTCAATTCGAACTCACCTTCTTCTTCTAGCTTGCTTGTCTTGAACTTCCTTCAGCCCTTCTTCTTCTTCTTCCTTGCGCCTAGCCTTCTTCTCTTCTCTTCTCTCAAGGTGGCTGAACCTCTAAGAGTGGGAGAGCCTTTCTCTCAAGCAATTGAACAACTTTCTCCCCTCCTAGAGGCCTCCTTATATAGTTTTTCAAGGGGGCTCTTGCCCCTTCTTGAAACCTCTAGAATGGGGTGTATTACACCCCTCATGAACCTTCTAGAGTGCTCCCTCCTTCTCTTCAAGAAACTCCTAGAAGTTGCCGCCCCTAGCTCCCTTTGGGCTGCTATTTGGGCTACAACTTAGCTTGCTTTTGAGCTCATGTGGGCTACACTCTAGGCTGTTATTTGGGCTAAAAATGGGCCTTCCTTGCTGGGCCGAATTCTCCTCATAGCTAGGCTTCTTCCCTTGGATTTTCCAAAGAGTTTCACTTGCTCTTCTTGGGCCGAATGAAATTCTCTTGCTCTCATGGCTGGGCCGGGCTGAACTTGATAAATTTTTGGGTTTTCTTTTCTTGCTTTTGCCTTCTTTTTGTTGATTTGGCTCCCCCTGAAATCTTTTTTGCAATCAAGCTAAAATACGGCAAAAATTTAATTAAACCATTATAAAATTTCATGCAAAAACCTCATAAAATATAGATAAATTGTAAGTTCATCACCTGCTGCCTTCCTTGGATGTGGTAGCCGTTTCTCAGGCTCCCTCTCCGGAATCGAACCCTAATTCTCCGTCACCCGTCACCACCATAGTAGGCCACTATCCTACCATCGAAAGTTGATAGGGCAGAAATTTGAATGATGCGTCGCCGGCACAAAGGCCGTGCGATCCGTCGAGTTATCATGAATCATCAGAGCAACGGGCAAAGCCCGCGTCGACCTTTTATCTAATAAATGCATCCCTTCCAAAAGTCGGGGTTTGGTGCACGTATTAGCTCTAGAATTACTACGGTTATCCGAGTAGTAGATACCATCAAACAAACTATAACTGATTTAATGAGCCATTCGCAGTTTCACAGTCTGAAATAGTTCATACTTACACATGCATGGCTTAATCTTTGAGACAAGCATATGACTACTGGCAGGATCAACCAGGTAGCATTCCTTGTCGACATCACAACCCGCATGAGACCGTCCGAAAACATCGAACACTCTATGCAGTTGCAATTGTCGATCACATATCAGGACATATAATAGGGTGGTAACAAGGGACCTAAGGCCCCTACCCTTGGCATCTTCCGCATCCAAGAGAACACACACTAGACATGTGCCGAGTGCATTGCACAATCACA
>NC_142686.1:90850000-90855000 GCF_056320005.1 Nelumbo lutea
GAAACTAGCTTATTTTGGTGCACAATTTTTTTTGCAGGTGTGAAAAAGCAACCCCCACCCTCCAAAATTATTTTTTCAGATCTTTCCCAATTTTTGGTAATTTTTAGTGATTAAAAGATAATAAAATTAATATTTTTCTCCAAAATTTTATTTTAATTATTTTCATCTTTTTTCAATCCTAACTAAAGTCACTTGTCAAGTTTAAGACCAATCTAAGCCGTACATCTCAAGACAACCCCAGTATGATTTTCCAGAGAAGTGATGTTTCTTGTTGGCAAAGCCCCAAAAGCTTAACGTATTCTTTGAGGGGGGGTGGTGACTCTGGGGGGGTTCCCCCCTGGGGGCGCCATTGGGCGAGCATTGGCAGTAATGGGGTTTCCCCCCCGTCACCCTTGACGAACGGGTAGTGTAGTTGCATGCTCTAGAGGCGACATGAAGGTACATTGATGCTTACCGAGAGCGACATGGTAGTGCAATGATGTGCATCACAATGTGCAAGGTTTTACTTGATAGTGCATGGTGCTGCACAATGACGTGCACTAGAAGAGATCTGGGAGTGCGACGATGCACGCGTTTCAGTGCAACGTCTATTCACTGCCCCTTGATCGCAAGCGATGTGTGTTGGGTTGGGTGCCGTCGGCAGCATGCGTGGTCGCACTTGTAGTGTTGAGCACTACGTGCGCAGCTGCAGCCTTAACAGTGTCATCCCGCACGTGCTCGTTAAGACGCGTTTGTGGGTTAGCGATGCTGGGTTAGGTGACGTGCAAGGTGTTTGGCAATTGTGCTTTGGGTGCCTCCCCGCATGCTACCGAGGGCACTCCATGGTGCCTCTATGGCATACCTATTTCAAGCATGGGAGGCCCCCATGGGGAACTCACGTGAGTGGGAGTGGTGCAACATGGTTGGCATCTCTCCCATTTCTTGTGATCTCCTGGTGATCCTTTTCGGATGTTGATTTATGTTGGTGGTTTCTTTCCGTGCTTAGTGGGGCCTTTGGGTGCTACCTTCGTCGGCCATTCTATGTGTCATTGATGTGTTGTTGGTTTGGGGGGTGGCTGCCTGAAGGTGTACGCGATGCGCGTGAATGGTGTTTGGATGGCATGTGTTGATGGGCTCTTTGCTTGTGGTCAAAACCATTAACCTTCCCCTCCTCTTCAGTTTCACCCAAGCTAGTTGTTGCTATCAGGGCGTGTGCGTGTGGTTCCTGTGTTGCCTACCCAAAGAAATGGAATTGATACCTCTCGAGTGATAGTTTGTTTCTCTCCTCCCACGGTAGGGGGTGAGGCGGCCATGAACATGTAGAACGTGATGCCATGCATTGTCTTGTGATTATGCAATGCACTCGGCACATGTCTAGTGTGTGTTCTCTTGGATGTGGAAGATGCCAAGGGTAGGGGCCTTAGTTCCCTTGTTACCACCCAATTATATGTCATGGTATGTGATCGACAATTGCAACTGCATAGAGCGTTCGATGTTTTCGGATTGTCTCATGAGGGTCATGATGTTGACAAGGAATGCTACCTGGTTGATCCTGCCAGTAGTCATATGCTTGTCTCAATGATTAAGCCATGCATGTGTAAGTATGAAATATTTCAGACTGTGAATGGCTCATTGAATTAGTTATTGTTTGTTTGATGGTATCTACTACTCGGATAACCGTAGTAATTCTAGAGATAATATGTGCACCAAATCCCGACTTTTGGAAGGGATGCATTTATTAGATAAAAGGTTGATGCGGGCTTTGCCCGTTGCTCTGATGATTCATGATAACTCGATGGATAGCATGGCCTTTGTGCTGGCGACACATCATTCAAATTTCTGCCCTATCAACTTTCGATGGTAGGATTGTGGCCTACTATGGTGGTGACGGGTGACGGAGAATTAGGGTTCGATTCCGAAGAGGGTGCCTGAGAAACGGCTACCACATCCAAGGACGACAGTAGGCGTGCAAATTACCCAATCCTGACATGGGGAGGTAGTGACAATAAATAACAATACCGGGCTCTACGAGTCTGGTAATTGGAATGAGTACAATCTAAATCCCTTAACGTGGATCCATTGGAGGGCATGCTTGGTGCCAGCAGCCGCGATAATTCCAGCTCCAATAGCGTATACTTAAGTTGTTGCAGTTAAAAAGCTCATAGTTGGACCTTGTGTTGGGTCGACCAGTCCGCCTTGCGGTGTGCACCGGTCGTCTTATCCCTTCTACCGATGATGCATTCCTGGCCTCAACTGGCTAGGTCGTGCCTCCGGTGCTGTTACTTTGAAGAAATTAGAGTGCTCAAAGCAAGCCTATGCTCTGTATACATTAGCATGGGATAACATCAAAGGATTTCCGTCTTATTGCATTGGCCTTTGGGATCGGAGTAATGATTAACAGGGACAGTCGGGGGCATTCGTATTTCATAGTCAGAGGTGAAATTGTTGGATTTATGAAAGACAAACCACTGCGAAAGCATTTGCCAAGGATGTTTTCATTAATCAAAAATGAAAGTTGGGGGCTCGAAGATGATCAGATACCGTCCTAGTCTCAACCATAAACGATGCCGACCAGGGATCGGCGAATGTTACTTTTAGGACTTCGCTGGCACCTTATGAGAAATCAAAGTCTTTGGGTTCCGGGAGAAGTGTGGTCGCAAGGCTGAAACTTAAAGGAATTGATGGAAGGGCACCACTAGGAGTGGAGCCTGCGGCTTAATTTGACTCAACACGGGGAAACTTACCAGGTCCAGACATAGCTGTTCTTAGTTGGTGGAGCGATTTGTCTGGTTAATTCCATTAACGAACGAGACCTCAGCCTGCTAACTAGCTATGCAGAGGCACCCTCCGTGGCCAGCTTCTTAGAGGGACTATGGCCGTTTAGGCCATGGAAGTTTGAGGCAATAATAGGTCTGTGATGCCCTTAGATCTTTTGGGCCGCACGCGTGCTACACTGATGTATTCAACGAGTCTATAGCCTTGGCCGACAGGCCCGGGTAATCTTTGAAAATTTCATCGTGATGGGGATACATCATTGCAATTGTTGGTCTTCAACGAGGAATTCCTAGTAAGCGCGAGTCATCAGCTCGCGTTGACTATGTCCCTACCCTTTGTACACACCGCCCGTCGCACCAACCGATTGAATGGTCCGGTGAAGTGTTCAAATCGCGACGACGTGGGCGGTTCGCCGCTAGCGATGTCGCGAGAAGTGCACTGAACCTTATCATTTAGAGGAAGGAGAAGTCGTAACAAGGTTTCCGTAGGTAAAGCTGCGGAAGGATCATTGTCAATGCCTGCCCCACGGAAAGACCTGTGAACATGTGATGCCCACAAGGGCCCACGAGGGGTGGTCTTGGGGTATAACCTCCCTGGCCATCTCTCACTTGTTAGGGGTTGTGCTTGACACATCGATATCTCGGCTCTCGCATCGATGAAGAACGTAGCAAAATGCGATACTTGTTGTGAATTGTTGAATCCCGTGAACCATCGAGTCTTTGAACGCAAGTTGCGCCTGAGGCCCTTGGGCCAAGGGCATGCCTGCCTAGGCGTCATGCATCGTTGCCCCTCCCTCCCTTGCCCCATTAGGTGATGGAGAGTTGGTGCAGATGTTGGCCTCCCATTCCGTTTTGGTGCGGTTGGCCCAAATGATGGCCCCCGACAACAAAGTGCCACGATGGTTGGTGGTTCAATCTTAGGTGGTGGAATGCTGGATGTCGTGCACGTTGTGTTGTCATTGGGGTGTCATGTGTGTGACCCGGGGAGGGATCCATTGTTGACGGAGCCTACCT
The DNA here is from genome assembly GCF_056320005.1 of Nelumbo lutea. Classification (NCBI taxonomy): domain Eukaryota; kingdom Viridiplantae; phylum Streptophyta; class Magnoliopsida; order Proteales; family Nelumbonaceae; genus Nelumbo; species Nelumbo lutea. The sequence continues at coordinate 90,853,768 of NC_142686.1, forward strand.
TGCGACCCCAGGTCAGGTGGGGCCACCCGCTGAATTTAAGCATATCAATATGCGGAGGAAAGGAAACTAACAAGGATTCCCCTAGTAATGGTAAGCGAACCAGGATCAACCCAGCTTGAGAATCAGGCAACCTCCGTCATCCAGATTGTAGTCTGTTGGAGCGTCCTTATCAATGGACCGAGCCCAAGTCCCCTGGATGGGGATGCCAGAGAGGGTGAGAGCCCCATCGTGCCCAGACCCTATCGCACCACGAGGCACTATCGGCGAGTTCGGTTGTTTGGGAATGCAGCCCCAATTGGGCGGTAAATTCCGTCCATGGCTTAATACTGGCGAGAGACCGATAGCAAAGAATTACCGTGAGGGAAAGATGAAAAGCAGTTTGAAAAGAGAGTCAAAGAGTGCTTGAAATTGTCGGGAGGGAAGCGGATGGGGGCCGGCGATGCTCCCCGGTCGGATGTGGAACGGTGAAGTCCGTTCCGCCACTCGGCTCGAGGAGCAGACCGATGCAGATTGCGGCGGTGCCCCAAGCCCGGGTTGTCGCGTTATACGCATGGAGACGTCGTCATCACGATCATGGAAGGTAGCACTCGCCCTTTGGCGTGCCTTGGTACCTGCGTGCTCCAGGCATTGGCTTGTGGGATCCCCATTCGGCTCGTCTTGAAACACGGACCAAGGAGTGTGACATGCATGCGAGTCAACAAGAGAGTAAACCCGTAAGGCGCAAGGAAGCTAACTGGCGGGATCCCCTTGCGGGTTGCACCACTGACTGAGCTAGATCTTTTGAGAAGGGTTTGAGTGAGAGCAGGCCTATCGGGACCCGAAAGATGGTGAACTATGCCTGAGCGGGGCAAAGCCAGAGGAAACTCTAGTGGAGGCTTGTAGTGAGACTGACGTGCAAATCGTTCGTCTGACTTGGGTATAGGGCCGAAAGACTAATCGAACTGTCTAGTAGCTGGTTCCCTCCGGAGTTTCCCTCAGGATAGTAGGAGCCCAGGTGCGAGTTCTATTAGGTAAAGCCAATGATTTGAGGCATCGAGGGTGCAACGCCCTCGACCTATTCTCAAACTTTAAATAAGTAGGACGGTGTGGCTGCTTCGTTGAGCCATGCCACGGAATCGAGGGCTCCGAGTGGGCCATTTTTGGTAAGTAGAACTGGTGATGTGGGATGAACCAAAAGTCAGGTTACGGTGCCCAATTGCGCGCTAACCTAGAACCCACAAAGAGTGTTGGTCG
>NC_142686.1:90857500-90870000 GCF_056320005.1 Nelumbo lutea
TGCATGTGTGGGCATGTGCATGCGTGAACTGCCATGTGTGGATGGGCTGTGGTGCCCCCGTGGTGTGTCATGGTGTACCACATTGTCCGCTGATGCTACCTCTTAATATCATCGTCCCGTAGGTCCAGTGTTGTCATTCAACAGTGGAATGGGTGATGTGCTGAATTCCAAATTCAGGAATGAACACCTTTATTCATAAGGCAGCCTCACTTACGGCAATGTGCTCGACTTGGGTTGTGGACTGTTAATTTGCTACTTAGGACCCCTGTTTGCTGACATTCAGGAAATAGCACACGATCCTATCGTGAAAACATATCCAGATATAGACTTTCTGTCATCTGGATCCGACTGGAAATCGACATCTGTATACCCTTGGATCTGTAGTGAATTACCACCGAATACTAGACAAAACTCTTTTGTCCTTCGAAGGTAGCAGTCCATTGCTCTTGCCCTGGGTTGGCCTGAAATCTGCTTACTACACTCACTGCCTGAGCAATGTTAGGGCGAGTGCACAACATGGCATACATGATGCTCCCTACGGCAGAGGCATAGGGAACGTCTTTCATGCCATCAATCTCCTCAGAAGTCTTGGGAGACATCTTCTTGGAGAGAGTGACTCCATGCCTGAAAGGAACATTTCCTTTCTTGGAGTTTTCCATGCTGTATCTTTTGACTATTTCGTCAATGTAGGCAGATTGGTATAATCCTATTATCCACTTCGATCTATCTCTATAGAGTCAAAGACCCAGTATATAGGAGGCCTCTCCAAGATCTTTCATGGAGAATTGCTGTGAATGCCATACTTTCACCGTAGTCAACATTCCTACATCATTCCCAATGAGTAGAATGTCATCTACATACAGAACCAAGAAGGTAACCTTATCTCCACTGTACTTCTTGTAAACACAGGGTTCATCCGGATTCTGCTCGAAGTCAAACGATTTGATGGCAGAGTCAAAACGGATGTTCCAACTTCTAGAATGCAGTTTTGACATCCATTTGCCAAATCTCATAATCATGGTATGCTACTACAGCTAGCAGGATCCTAATGGATTTAAGCATGGCCATAGGCGAAAAGGTTTCCTCATAATCGATGCCCTCTTTCTGAGTGTACCCTTTTCACCACCAGATGAGCTTTGAAGGTCTCAACCCTACCATCGGGGCCCTTCTTCCTCTTGTAAATCCATTTGCAACTGATTGCTTTTACCCCAGAGGGCGGATCTACTAGAGTCCAGACTCCATTGGTCTCCATTGAGTCCATCTCTACTCTCATGACCTCCACCCACTTCTGGGAATCTATGTCCAACATAGCTTCCGCGTAAGTCACGGGATCCTCCTCACTGGTCAAGGTTTCCACCAAGTAACTATCTTGGTCATAACCATAATGGACTGGTGGCCTGGATACCCGAGTGGATCTTCTAGGTTGGTAACTACTTGGAACTTGTGGGACATCTCCCATTGCTCCTGAGCTCTCCTCATCAAGAACAATTTCCTGACGATGGGTGTCCAAGATGTAATTGGTCTCCAAGAACTGGGCATTTCAACCGTAGAACACTTTCTGCTCACTTGGGTCATAGAAAAGGTAACCTACAGAGCCTTTTGGGTAGCCTACAAACAGGCAATGGCTGGTCTTGGATTCCAACTTGTCTGCACTCGTTCTTTTAACGTGTGTTGGACAACCCCAAATCTTCAAGTGTCTGACACTTGGTTTCTTTCTGGTCCAAAGTTCATATGGAGTGTTCGGAACTGATTTGGTTGGAACCCGATTCAGCACGTAAATCGCAGTCTCTAATGCGTAACCCCAAAAAGATGTGGGTAACTCTGAGTGTATGAGAACTGACCAGACCATATTCAATAAGTTCCTATTCCTCCTCTCTAAAACACTGTTAAGTTGTGGTGTAGCAGGAGGAGCTAATTGTGATACTATCCCATTGTCCTTTAAGTAGTCCCTGAACTCGTCAAAGAGATACTCGCCACCTCGATCAAATCAAAGGGCTTTAATTTCTCTCCCCAACTGTTTCTCGACCTCTTGTCTAAACTCTTTGAACTTTTCAAAGGATTCAGACTTGTGTCTCATTAGGTACACATAACCATATCATGAGAAATCATTTGTGAAGGTGATGAAATACACGTGTTGATTCCGTATCCTAACACTCTGGGGACCACATACATTAGTATGTATTAGGTCAAGTGTGCCTGTACATCTTTCAGGCTTATCGTCAAATGGCCATTTCGTCATCTTGCCTTGTAGGCAAGGCTCACAGGTGGGAAGATCTTCTACAGTTAGAAAATCCAAAGGACCATCCTTTACCAACCTTGTGATTCGGTCAACACCGATGTGGCCAAGTCGGTAGTGCCACAGACACGTGGGATTAATTGTATCACGGGCTCTCTTCTTGGGGATTTTAGCCAATGTAGTTTTGGTTATGTTAGTTTCTAGAAAAGGATGTAGAACATAGAGACCATTCTCCAGTTCCCCGTATGTGATGAATCTGTTATTTCTTTTAATAGTAATCGTATTACTAAAGAAGACAGAATAACCATCTGCACACAGTTTTGAAACAGAAATCAATTTTCTTCTTAAGTTTTGTACATAAAGACAATCTTTGAGTACAAATTTTCATTCTCTAAAAATTAACTCCACGGTTCCTATTGCCGCGGCTACAATAGTTGCAGTAGTCCCCAAGTAGAGAGTGACTTCTCCTTCACTCAGCCTTCTGCTTACCTTGAACACCTGTAGTGAGTTACACGCATGAGTTGAAGCCCCAGAGTCAATACACCACGACACAGAAGCTACCAATAAATTGGTTTCTATAACACAAGTTTCGAAATTAACTTTCTTGTATTCCAGGTAGGCAAGACAATTCCTTTTCCAGTGGCTGATCTTCTTGCAAAAGTGACAGGCATCCGATGCTTTGTCTTTCTTCTGCCTTTTTCTCTTAGTGGCTTTCTTCTGAGGCTTCTTTGCCTTTCTCTTTCTCTTGCCCATTTTGCTAGTTTCAACAAGCATAGCTACAGGCTCATCCTTTTTAATCAGTTATTCAACTCTTTGCAACATATTGCTGAGCTTTTGCAAGCTGACATTCAGCTTGTTCATGTTATAGTTCATGATGAATGGATTAAAGGAAGGAGGCAAAGAATTAAGGATAGCATCTATCTGGGTTGCGAGGTCCAGCCCGGATCCAAGAGCATCCAGTTCGTTGATGTAACCCATCATCCAAAGACAATGGTCGTGAACTTGATGGCCCTTGGACATTTGAGTGGTCATGAACTGTTTCAAGACCTTTTGCCGAGTAGAATGATTCTGCTCTTCATACATCATCCTCAGGTTTGTCCAATAGGTCCTTGGCAAGTTCGATCTGATCGAACTACCTCTGTATTAGGTTGTCCAAGTAGGCGATGATGTAACACCGGGCTAGGGAGTTTTTCTCTTCCCATTCCTGATAGTCTCTCCTTTGGGCCTCAAAAGCCCTGTCTCCCGGACGCTCCGGGGCAGGATTCTTTGCCACTTTGTCTAGCTTTTCTGAAGCTAGGACCAGCATAAGGTTCCTGTACCAGTTGGCGTAGTTTGGGCCCTTAAACTTGTTGTCATCAAGAAGCTTTGCAAAAGATCCATTTGCCATTTTCTGATAAAAGAGCAAACATCAATCCACAACCTAATTTGATTCATGTTCATTTCATAGATATGGCTTTTAATCTACGATCCATTTCCATTTATTCATCTCTGAGATTTCCCTCCTTTCTCAGTGACGGAGACTACGGGTTGTCTCTGGAAATGTGGGAAATCACATAGGGTACATGGAGCCAACTGTTCCAGCTACAAAACCCCACCACCTTTCTGTGAAGGATCATATCCACTCATCATATGAGTTTTCCCTTTGGCCTATGTCAGACATGGTTTAGAGCTGTTTTCAGGTAAACCTTTCTGTCCAGTGAGTGCTCACCCATCATATTCGTGAATGCCAAGGTACGGTGTGAGAGTTCCCATTTTCTGGTGCGTTTCCTCATTACTGAAGGACCCATCCTCATGCTAATGATGGAAGGCCTTTAGAGAGTTCATCATATGAATCTCCCTATCACGTGCACTCATATTAGCTGGAGGGAACAAATAATTACGCCCTAGTTTGATTTTTGTCAAACCAAAGTGGCTCCCACTGACTTTCATAAAGCCAGATTTCGGTGGGCCTTAAATCGGCTAGGGTTCCGCACGTAACCTCTTGATGAGGTGTGGGGCCCACCACTGAGGGAGGTCATCCAATGACCAAAAGGGACACCATGGCAATGATGTGCATTCAGCCATGGTGTGCGCAAGAGCCACTATTGAACGAGCATGGGCCAAGTACTTATGGCCCATGTACGCAGCACATCACACATCCATACATCTCATGTAGGGATAAATTGATTGAAATAATTAATTATCTATAAGGCCCATTGGAAGCCCGTTAAAATTCCATAATATTAACCATTAATATTATCTAGGTATATGGGCTGAATTAGGGTTACCAAGTTCGGCCCATATAGCTTTATCCTTTAAAATGGGCTTTTGTAGTTTTAACTATTTAAAACTGGGCCTTACAGGTTGGGCCGAATTAACCATTTAATCAAATATCAATCCTCAGGCCCATTTGTGGGAAAAATTAGGGCTAAATTTCAGCCTTGATTAAACCCTAGAATTGGTCCAAACAGTTTGAACCAATCTTGGTTCGAATGGGTCTAGGGTTTGATTTTTAATTAAATCCTTAATTCAAGAAAATAATCTGAAATTAAATAACTAATAAAAGAAAAACAAAAATCAGTTAATCAGGGCTGTTCGCACACTCCATCCTGCAAAACAGATGTTAGATCACATATTGCAGTTTCTCAAACTGCAAATCGCAGATAGCGAATCTCCCATCTGCGAAATCTCCTTCTCTGCGCCGCCATCTTTGATCCAAAATTAAAATAAATAGAAATCCTATTTCTATTAATTATTACATCAGATTGAATGCCTATACATTGAGTCTCAAAATAAAAAAAAAAATTATTTACTGACCAAATGTAATAAATAAATTCAATAAACTGAAAATCTTGTAGTTCTCCCTGCGCAAACCAAGATTTCGATCTCCTCTTGTACGAACAGCCCATAAATCAAGAAAATTATAAAGAACTATTCTAAATAATAATCAGATTTATTTAAAATTAATTTCAGATTATTTGCCCATCTGTTTTGGGAACAAATTTCCCAAAACCCATATCTACGCAAATGGGTTGAACGCCTTCTCCCTATTTGTGCAGGTTCAGATCTGAAACATAATGGTTCAAGATTTGAACCCTGGATCTGATACCACTGAAGGGATAGGAAATCCATCACATGGACGCCCAAGATTGTCGAATAAAGGGGGCGAATTTCATGAATTTTTCTCTCCCTTCAACTGGGAATCGAATTCCCTATTTAGAAAATCATATTTTCAAGGATCATTCTTGAACCATAAACTGAACCAGATCTGAACCAAAAGGAGGAGAGAGAGATAATACCTGATACAGAGAAACAATATCTCTCAATGGAGGTGTTCACGCCCAAGGTAGGATCCAAAATCTGCTCCCACTAAAGAATGCGCAGTAAAGGGTGGAGCAGAATCATTAGTGTTCTTCCCAAGAACTTGATCCTTCCCAAGAATCACCTGGTCGGCTTGTGAAAGGAGGAGAGAGAGATAATACCTGATACAGAGAAACAATATCTCTCAATGAAGGTGTTCACGCCCAAGGTAGGATCCAAAATCTGCTCCCACTAAAGAATGCGCAGTAAAGGGTGGAGCAAAATCATTAGTGTTCTTCCCAAGAACTTGATCCTTCCCAAGAATCACCTGGTCGGCTTGTGAATATAACTCCTACCAATCTTTTCTCCAAAAGATTGGAATCAAGATCCAATCTTGATTTCTCCCAAGGAATGGAGATCGAACTGCTATAGGTGGTGGCTGCAGGAAGGAGGCGGCTAGAGAGTATTTGCAGGGTGCAGAATTCTCTCTTCTGTGATCTCAGCTCTGAAGACAAGACTGTTGCTAGTGATTGTGTTGGATGTCTAAAGGCTGCCGCCCCCTCTTCCTTTTATAGACTTAAAGGGATCAGCTCCTAATCCCATTAGGAGTTGCTAACCCAAATCATATATGGATTAGAAGTCCCTTTAAGATAAGGGATAATCCTTATCTTATCTGCAGATTAGATCAACTAGCTCCTAATCTAATTAGGAAGTTTCCAAATCTAAATCTCATTTAGATCTTGGACTCTTTGAGTGGATAGGGTGTGGGCCCAATCCTATCAGCTGATCTTATCTCACAATTCACTCCTTAAAGACTAATCAAATTAGCCTAGTTTGAAATGGGCTTAAGGCCCATTTAGGGTTATGTATTCATTTAGCCTTCCAAACTGTTGCCCAGTTGGGCTTCCTTGTATGGCGTGGGACCCAAACATTGATCTACACATCAGCCACATGGGTTCAGCCCAGCCTTTGTTACAAGGCCTGGCCAAATACACTGTTATGGACAGTGCACCCCCTAAAACCCATCAGATGGGCTCTATGGGCCCAACACTTACCCTAAGTGGTCCTTGGGTCAAGCCACCTTGTAACACCTAGGAACTATTGACAGATGCAAGATTAGCCCATCAGGTATTATCCTCAATGGCCTTACACTTAACCTCTCAGCCCATAATGATCATACACTGCTCGACAAGAGAGGACCTCTCCCTCGGCTGCAAGGAACAGTGTTGCACTCTCTCAAATATGGATCTCGGGAATTAAAACCATTTGCAAATCATTTCAAAACCATAATTTATATACTTTTATATCTCATATAAAATATATTTTGCAAAACAAATATCAACGATTGAAATCGGCTACCGATAGTCTTGGTTTCCATCAGTGAGAGTGCATCCCCGATCATTACCTTTGTCTGACAAAGGGGCTGATCATATCACTATGATTACCCACTGTGATGAATTCTTAGATTGTCCCAACATGCCCAGGTTTTGACCCCCGCTAAGGATCTGACACCTAGTGCAGTATCATAATCGAGTCTAGGGGTCGGGTGTAACTTTCCAGTTTTGCCCATCAATCTCCAAGGTCCAGGGCAATACTGGAAATCTGGTCCAATTCAAAGATTCAATTAATCCCGCACTGTATGTGCCTAGGGTCTCACCCTGGTAGCTGAGACAAGCCACCCCAACTGACTTGGTGGCACCACAGTGTTAGCCTTGTTCGGATAGGTCTCCCCAGACCGACCCACTGGCTGTGAACATTCTTAACACGAGTCTCATTAAGTGTCCAGTTTAAGGGTATTACACAGAAACATACCAAGGGAACTTGAATCAAATATGCACTTTTATTCATTTACAATAAACTCATAAAGTACATCATTTTGATTGAAGCTAAGGGCATACAAAACTATCTAACAACCTTTTCATAAAATTTGTGTGGGAGTGTTCCCTTTTGTTTCCATGCAATACCATTTCCACAAAATAAAATTTCCTAATTTTTTTGTACTTTTTGTAATTTCTATAAATTAAATATTAGTGAAAAACCATTTCTATCTATACTTTTCGGCATGAAACCAACTTATTTTGGTGCACAAATTTTTTTGCAGGTGTGATAAAGCAACCCCTACCCTCCGAAATAATTTTTTTTCAGATCTTTCCCAATTTTTGGTAATTTTTCGTGATTAAAAGATAATAAAATTAATATTTTTCTCCAAAAATTTATTTTAATTATTTTCATCATTTTTCAATCCTAACTAGTGTCACTTGTCAAGCTTAAGACCAATCTAAGCCGTACATCTCAAGACTACCCCAATAAGATTTTCCAGAGAAGTGATGTTTCTTGCTGGTAGAGCCCCAAAAGCTTAACATACTCTTTGAGGGGGGGTGGTGACTTTGGGCGGGTTCCCCCGTGGGGGCGCCATTGGGCGAGCCTTGGTAGTCATGGGGCTTCCCCCACGTCACCCATGACGCACGGGCAGTGTAGTTGCATGCACTAGAGGCGACATGAAGCCACATTGATGCTTACCGAGCGCGACATGGTAGCGTAGTGACGTGCATCACAATGTGCAAGGTTTTACTTGATAGTGCATGCCATTGCACAATGACGTGCACTAGAAGAGATCTAGGAGTGCGACGATGCACGCGTTGCAGCGCAACGTCTGTTGAGTGCCCCTTGATCGCAAGCGATGTATGTTGTGTTGGGTGCCCTCGGCAGCATGCGTGGTCGCACTTGTTGTGTTGAGCACTGCGTGCGTTGCCGCAGCCTTAACTGTGTCATCCCGCACATGCTCGTGAACACGCGTTTGTGGCTTAGCGATGCTGGGTTAGGTGACATGCAAGCTGTTTGGCAATTGTGCTTTGGGTGCCTCCCCGCATGCTGGCTAGGGCACTCCATGGTGCCTCTGTGGCATACCTATTTCAAGCATGGAGTCCCCCATGGGGACCTCACATGAGTGGGAATGGTGCAACACAGTTGGCATGTCTCGCATTTCTTGTGATCTCCTGGTGACCCTTTTCGGATGTTGATTCATGTTGGTGGTTGCTTTCCGTGCTTAGTGGGGCCTCTGGGTGTTGCTTTCCTCGGCCATTCTACGTGTCATTGATGCATCGTTGGTTTGAGGGGTGGCTGCCTGAAGGTGTACACGATGCGCGTGAGTGGTGTTTGGATGGCATGTGTTGATGGGCTCTGTGCTTGTGGTCGGAACCATTAACCTTCCCCTCCTCTTCAGTTTTGCCCAAGCTAGTTGTTGCTATCTGGGCATGTGCGGGAGGTTCCTTTGTTGCCTACCCAAAGAAATGGAATTGATACCCCTCGAGTGGTAGTTTGTCTCTCTCCTCCCATAGTAGGGGGTGAGGGAGCCATGAACATGTAGAACGTGATGCCAAGCATTGTCTTGTGTTTGTGCAATGCACTCGGCACATGTCTAGTGTGTGTTCTCTTGGATGCAGAAGATGCCAAGGGTAGGGGCCATAGGTCCCTTGTTACCACCCTATTATATGTCCTGATATGTGATCAACAATTGCAACTGCGTAGAGCGTTCGATGTTTTCGGATGGTCTCATTCGGGTTGTGATGTCGGCAAGGAATGCTACCTGGCTGATCCTGCCAGTAGTCATATGCTTGTCTCAAAGATTAAGCCATGCATGTGTAAGTATGAACTATTTCAGACTGTGAAACTGCGAGTGGCTCATTAAATTAGTTATAGTTTGTTTGATGGTATCTACTACTCGGATAATTGTAGTAATTCTAGAGCTAATATGTGCACCAAACCCCGACTTCTAGAAGGGATGCATTTGTTAGATAAAAGGTCGACGCGGGCTTTGACCGTTGCTTTGATGATTCATGATAACTCTGAAGGGATAGGAAATCCGTCATATGGACGCCCAAAGATTACGGAATAAGGGGCAAATTTCAAAAATTTTTTCTCTCCCTTCAACTGGGAATCGAATTCCCTATTTAGAAAATCATGTTTTCAAGGATCATTCTTGAACCATAAACTGAACTAGATCTGAACCAAAAGGAGTAGGGAGAGATAATACTTGATACAGAGAAATAATATCTCTCAATGGAGGTGTTCACGCCCAAGGAAGGATCCAAAATCCACTCCCACTGAAGATGGCACAGTGCAGGTGTGAAAAAGATTGGAATCAAGATCCAATCTTGATATCTCCCAAGAAATGGAGATCGAACTGCTGTAGGTGGCGGCTGTAGGAAGGAGGCGGCAAGAGAGTATTTGCAAGGTGCATACTTCTCTCTTCTGTGATCTCAGCTCTGAAGACAAGACTGTTGATGGTGATTGTGTGTCTAAAGGCTGGCACCCCCTCTTCCTTTTATAGACTTAAAGGGATAAGCTCCTAATCCCATTAGGAGTTGCTAACCCAAATCATATATGGATTAGAAGTCCCTTTAAGACTAGGGATAACCCTTATCTTATCTGCAAATTAGATCAGCCATCTCCTAATCTAATTAGGAAGTTTCCATATCTAAATCTTATTCAGATCTTGGACTCTCTAAGTGGATAGGGTGTGGGTCCAATCCTATCAGCTGATCTTATCTCAGAATTCGCCCCTTAAGTGACTAATCAAATTAGCCTAGTTCGATATGGGCTTAAGGCCCATTTGGGGTTATGTATTCATTTAGCCTTCCAAACTACTGCCCAGTTGGGCTTCCTTGTATGGCGTGGGACCCAAACATTGATCTACACATCAGCCACATGGGTTCAGCCCAACCTTTGTTACAAGGCTTGGCCAAATACACTGTTATGGACAATGCACCCCCTGAAACCCATCAAATGGGCTATGGGCCCAACACTTACCCTAAGTGGTCCCTGGGCCAAGCAACCTTGTAACACCCAGGGACTATGGGCTCTATGTCCTTTGCTTCAATCAAAATGATGTACTTTATGAGTTTATTGTAAATAAAAAAAAGTGCATATTTGATTCATGTTCCCTTGGTATGTTTCTGTGTTATACCCTTAAACTGGACACTTAATGAGACTCGTGCTAGTTTAGAATGTTCACAGCCAGTGGATCGATCTGGGGAGACCAATCCTGACAAGGCTGACACTGTGGTGCCACCAAGTCGGTTGGGGTGGCTTGTCTCAGCTACCAGGGTGAGACCCTAGGAAAATATAGTGTGGGATTAATTGAATCTTTGAACTGGACCAGATTTCCAGTATTACCCTGGACCTTGGAGATTGATGGGCAAAATTGGAAAGTTACACCCGACCCCTAGACTCGACTATGATACTGCACTAGGTGTCAGATTAGCATGTCTTTGATGTACCAACCAGTGAGATCCTTAGCGGGGGTCAATACCTGGGTATCTCAGCTCTCGCATCGATGAAGAATATAGTGAAATGCGATACTTGGTGTGAATTGCAGAATCCCGTAAACCATCGAGTCTTTGAACGCAAGTTGCACCCGAGGCCATTTTGCCAAGGGCACGCCTGCCTAGGCTGTTAGACGGTTTTGTATGTCCTTAGCTTCAATCAAAATGATGTACTTTATGAGTTTATTGTAAATAAATAAAAGTGCATATTTGATTCATGTTCCCTTGGTATGTTTCTGTGTTATACCCTTAAACTGGACACTTAATGAGACTCGTGTTAGTTTAGAATGTTCACAGCCAGTGGGTCGATCTGGGGAGACCTATCCTGACAAGGCTGACACTGTGGTCCCACCAAGTCAGTTGGGGTGGTTTGTCTCAGCTACCAGGGTGAGACCCTAGGCACATACAGTGTGGGATTAATTGAACCTTTGAACTGGACCAGATTTTCAGTATTGCCTGGACCTTGGAGATTGATGGGCAAAACTGGAAAGTTACACCCGACCCCTAGACTCGATTATGATACTGCACTAGGTGTCAGATTAGGATGTCTTTGATGTACCAACCAGTGAGATCCTTAGTGAGGGTCAAAACCTGGGTATGTTGGGACAGTCTGAGAATTAATCTGAGTGGGTGATCATAGTGACAGGATCAGCCCCTTTGTCGACAAAGGTAATGATTGGGGATGCACTCTCACTGATTGAAACCAAGACTGTCGGTAGCCGATTTCAATCGTTGAGATTTGTTTTGCAAAATATATTTTATATGAGATATAAAAGTATATATATTATGGTTTCGAAATGTTTGCAAAAAGGTTTTTGAGAGAGTGCAACACTGTTCCTTGCAGCCGAGGGAGAGGTCCTCTCTTGTCGGGCAGTGTATGATCATTATGGGCTGAGAGGTTAAGTGTAAGGCCATTGAGGATAATACCTGATGGGCTAATCTTGTATTTACCCACAGTCCCTGGGTGTTACAAGGTGGCTTGGCCCAGGGACCACTTAGGGTAAGTGTTGGGCCCATAGGGCCCATCTGATGGGTTTCAGGGGGTGCACTGTCCATAACAGTGTATTCGGCCAGGCCTTGTAACAATAGCTAACAACCAACTCCGGGCGCGGATGGTGCCAAGGAATCTCCATGGAAGGGTGCATAAACCCAACATTGTTGGGTGTTTTTCCTCTGCATTCAAAAATGACTCTTGGCAATGGATATCTCGGCTCTTGTATCGATGAAGTGTAGCGAAATGCGATACTTGGTGTGAATTGTAGAATCCCGTGAACCATCGAGTCTTTGAACGGATGTTGCGCCCGAGGCCCTTGGGCCAAGGGCATGCCTGCCTGGGCGTCATGCATCATTGCCTCTCCCTCCCTTGCCCCATTAGGTGTTGGAGAGTTGGTGTAGATGTTCGCCTCCCGTTCCATTTTGGTGCGGTTGGCCCAAAGGATGGCCCCCGACAATAAAGTGCCATGACTTTTGGTGGTTCAATCTTAGGTGGTGGAATGCTGGACGTCGTGCACGTTGTGTTGTCATTGGGGTGTCGAGTGTGTGACCCGGTGAGGGATCCGTTGTTGACGGAGCCTGCCTTGTGACCCCAGGTCAGGCGGGGCCACCCACTGAATTTAAGCATATCAATAAGCTGAGGAAAAGAAACTAACAAGGATTCCCCT
>NC_142686.1:90875000-90877500 GCF_056320005.1 Nelumbo lutea
GATTTGGGAGTGCGACGATGCATGCATTGCAGCGTAACGTCTGTTGAGTGCCCCTTGATTGCAAGCGATGTGTGTTGTGTTGGGTGCCCTCGGCAGCATGCGCGATCGCACTTGCTGTGTTGAGAACTGCGTGTGTTGCCGTAGCATTAATAGTGTCATCCCGTGCATGTTCGTGAACACGCGCTTGTGGGTTAGCGATGCTGGGTTAGGTGACGTGCATGGTGTTTGGCAATTGTGCTTTGGGGGCCTCCCCGCATTCTACCCAGGGCACTCCATGGTGCCTCCGTGGCATACCTATTTCAAGCATGGGAGGCCCCCATGGGGACCTCGCATGGGTGGGAATGGTGCAACCTGGTTGGCATCTCTCACATTTCTTGTGATATCTTGGTGACCATTTCTGGATGTTGATTCATGTTGGTGGTTGCTTTCTATGCTTAGTGGGGCCTTTGGGTGCTGGTTTCCTCGACCATTCTACGTGTCATTGATGCGTCGTTGGTTTGGGGGGTTGCTGCCTGAAGGTGTATGCGATGCGCGTGAGTGGTGTTTGGGTGGCATGTGTTGATGGGCTTTGTGCTTGTGGAAGATGCCAAGGGTAGGGGCCTTAGGTCCCTTAGTACCACCCTATTATATGTCTTGATATGTGATCGACAATTGCAACGGCGTAGAGTGTTCGATGTTTTCGGACGGTCTCATGCGGGTTGTGATGTCGACAAGGAATGCTACCTGGTTGATCCTACTAGTAGTCATATGCTCGTCTCAAAGATTAAGCCATGCATGTGTAAGTATGAACTATTTCAGACTGTGAAACCGCGAATTGCTCAATAAATCAGTTATAGTTTGTTTGATGGTATCTACTACTCGGATAACCATAGTAATTCTAGAGCTAATACGTGCACCAAACCCCGACTTCTGGAAGGGATGCATTTATTAGATAAAAGGTCAACGCGGGCTTTGCCCGTTGCTCTGATTATTCATGATAACTCGACGGATCGCATGGCCTTTGTGCCGGTGACGCATCATTCAAATTTCTGCCCTATCAACTTTCGATGGTAGGATAGTGGCCTACTATTGTGGTGACGGGTGATGGAGAATTAGGGTTCGATTCCGGAGAGGGAGCCTGAGAAACGGCTACCACATCCAAGGAAGGCAGCAGGCGCGCAAATTACCCAATCCTGACATGGGGAGGTAGTGACAATAAATAACAATACCGAGCTCTTCGAGTCTGGTAATTGGAATGAGTACAATCTAAATACCTTAATGAGGATCCATTGGAGGGCAAGTCTGGTGCCAGCAGTCGCGGTAATTCCACCTCCAATAGCGTATATTTAAGTTGTTGCAGTTAAAAAGCTCAAAGTTGGACCTTGGGTTGGGTCGACCGGTCTGCCTTGCGGTGTGCACCGGTCGTCTCGTCCCTTCTACTGGCGATGCGTTCCTGGCCTTAACTGGCCGGGTCATGCCTCCGGTGCAGTTACTTTGAAGAAATTAGAGTGCTCAAAGCAAGCCTATGCTCTGTATACATTAGCATGGGATAACATCATAGAGTTTCGGTCTTATTACGTTGGCCTTCGGGATCGGAGTAATGATTAACAGGGAGAGTCGGGGGCATTTGTATTTCATAGTCAGAGGTGAAATTCTTGGATTTATGAAATATGAACCACTGCGAAAGCATTTGCCAAGGATGTTTTCATTAATCAAGAACGAAAGTTGGGGGCTCGAAGACGATCAGATACCATCCTAATCTCAACCATAAACGATGCCGACCAGGGATCGGTGGATGTTGCTTTTAGGACTCCGCCGGCACCTAATGAGAAATCAAAGTCTTTGGGTTCCGGGGGGAGTATGGTCGCAAGGCTGAAAGTTAAAGGAATTGACGGAAGGGCACCACCAGGAGTGGAGCCTGTGGCTTAATTTGACTCAACACGGGGAAACATACCAGGTCCAGACATAGTAAGGATTGACAGACTGAGAGCTCTTTCTTGATTCTATGGGTGGTGGTGCATGGCCGTTCTTAGTTGGTGGAGCGATTTGTCTGGTTGATTACGTTAACAAACGAGACCTCTGCCTACTAACTAGCTATGCGGAGGCACCCTCTGCCGCCAGCTTCTTAGAGGGTCTATGGCCGTTTAACCCACGGAAGTTTGAGGCAATAACAGGTCTGTGATGCCCTTAGATGTTTTGGGCCACACGCGCGCTACAGTGATGTATTCAACGAGTCTATAGCCTTGGCCGATAGGCCCAGTAATCTTTGAAAATTTCATCGTGATGGGGATAGATCACTGCAATTGTTGGTCTTCAACGAGGAATTCCTTGTAAGCGCGAGTCATCAGCTCGCGTTGACTATGTCCCTGCCCTTTGTACACACTGCCCGTCGCTCCTACTGATTGAATGGTCCGGTGAAGTGTTTGGATCGCGACGATGTGGGCGGTTCGCCGCTCGCAACATCGCGAGAAGTCCACTGAACCTTATCATTTAGAGGAAGGAGAAGTAGTAACAAGGTTTC
>NC_142686.1:90882500-90890000 GCF_056320005.1 Nelumbo lutea
CTCTGAGTGGATAAGATTAAGACCCTATCCTATCTGCTAATCCATCTCAGAATTCGACCCTTTAATTAACTAAATAAATAGCCCAGTTCGAAATGGGCTTTAGGCCCATTAAGCTTATGTGCTCACTCAACCTTTCTAACTGCTGCCCAGTTGGGCTTCCTTGTATGGCGTGGGACCCAAGCATTGATCTACACATCAGCCACATGGGTTCAGCCCAGCCTTTGTTACAAGGCCTGGTCGAATACACTGTTAAAGACAGTGCACCCCTTGAAACCCATCAAATGGGCTCTATGGGCCCAACACTTACCCTAAGTGGTCCCTGGGCCAAGCCACCTTGCAACACCCAGGGACTGTGGGCAGATGCAAGATTAGCCCATCAGGTATTATCCTCAATGGTCTTACACTTAACCTCTCAGCCCTTAATGATCATACACTGCCCGACAAGAGAGGACCTCTCCCTCGGCTGCAAGGAACAGTGTTGCACTCTCCACTTATATGGATCCCGGGAATTAAAACCTTTTGCAAACATTTTAGAAACCATAATATATATATTGTTATATCTCATATAAAATATACTTTGCAAAACAAATCTCAACGGTTGAAATCGGCTGCCGGCAGTCTTGGTTTCCAACAGTGAGAGCGCATCCCCGATCATTACCTTTGTCCGACAAAGGGGCTGATCCTGTCACTATGATCACCCACTCAGATGAATTCTCAAATTGTCCCATCATACCTAGGTTTTGACCCCCGCTAAGGATCTCACTGATTGGTACATCCAAGACACCCCGATCCGACACCTAGTGCAGTATCATAATCGAGTCTCGGGGTCGGGTGTAACTTTCCAGTTTTGCCCATCAATCTCCAAGGTCCGGGGCAATACTAGAAATCTGGTCCAGTTCAAAGATTCAATTAATCCCATACTGTATGTGCCTAGGGTCTCACCTCGGTAGCTGAGACAAGCCACCCCAACCGACTTGGTGGCACCACAGTGTCAGCCTTGTCAGGATAGGTCTCCTCAGACCGACCCACTGGCTGTGAACATTCTAAACTAACATGAATCTCAATAAGTGTCCAGTTTAAGGGTATTACACAGAAACATACCAAGGGAATATGAATCAAATATGCACTTTTATTCATTTACAATAAACTCATAAAGTACATCAATTTTGATTGAATCTAAGGGCATACAAAACAGTCTAACAGCTCCCACTTGCAATTAGGTCCAATCAGGTACTAGCCGGAGTCCCATGCTTTCCACGTGTTTCTCAAACACTTTCTGTGATAGTGGCTTTGTCAATGGGTTTGCTACATTTTCCGCTGACGCTACCTTCTGAATTAGGACGTCCCCTCTACCAACAATCTTGCGTAGTACGTGGTACTTCCTCTCGATGTGCTTCGACTTCGAGTGGGCTCCTGGCTCCTTAGCCTGAGCAATGGCTCCATTGTTGTCACACAACAATGGGATGGGTGATGTGTTAGACGGAACTACTCCCAACTCATGAATGAACTTCTTCATCCATACGGCTTCTTTGGTAGTCTCACTTGCGGCAATGTACTCAGCCTCGGTCGTGGAGTCTGTAGTGGACCCCTGTTTGCTGCTTTTCCAGCGAACAACACACGATCCTATCATGAAAACATATCTAGATGTAGACTTTCTATCATCTGGGTCTGACTAGAAATTGACATCTGTAGACTTTCTATCATCTAGACAAAACTCTTTTGTCCTTCGAAGGTATTTATGTATGTTTTTCACAGCAGTCCAATGCTCCTGCCTTGGGTTGGCCTGAAATCTGCTTACTACACTCACTGCCTGAGCTATATCAGGACGAGTGCACAGCATGGCAAACATGATACTCCCCACGGCAGAGGCATAGGGAACGTATTTCATGCCATCAATCTCCTCCGAAGTCTTGGGAGACATCTTCTTGGAGAGAGTGACTCCGTGCCTGAAAGGAACATTTCCTTTCTTGGAGTTTTCCATGCTGTATCTCTTGACTATTTTGTCAATATAAGCAGATTGGGATAATCCTATTATCCGCTTCGATCTATCTCTATAGAGTCGAAGACCTAGTATATAGGAGGCTTCTCCAAGATCTTTCATGGAGAATTGCTGTGATAACCATACTTTCACCGTAGTTAACATACCTACATCATTCCCAATGAGTAGAATGTCTTCTTCCTCTTTTGTTCCAACTTCTAGAAGCTTGCTTAAGTCCATAAATGGATCTATTAAGTTTACATACCATGTTTTCCTAACCTGTAGCAATGAAGCCCTTGCGGCTGCTGCATATAGATATCTTCAGTAAGATCTCCATTCAGGAATGCAGTTTTGACATCCATTTGCCAAATCTCATAATCATGGTATGCTGCTACAGCTAGCAGGATCCTAATGGATTTAAGCATGGCCACAGGCGAAAAGGTTTCCTCATAATCGATGCCCTCTTTCTGAGTGTACCCTTTCGCCACCAGACGAGCCTTGAAGGTCTCAACCTTACCATCAGTGCCCTTCTTCCTCTTGTAAATCCATTTGCAACCGATTGCTTTTACCCCAGAGGGCGGATCTACTAGAGTCCAGACTCCATTGGTCTCCATTGAGTCCATCTCTGCTCCCATGGCCTCCACCCACTTCTGGGAATCTATGTCCAACATAGCTTCTGTGTAAGTCACGGGATCCTCTTCACTAGTCAAGGTTTCCACCAGGTAACTATCCTGGTCATAACCGTAACAGACTGGTGGCCTGGATACCCGAGTGGATCTTCTAGGTTGGTCACTACCTGGAACTTGTGGGACATCTCCCACTGCTCCTGAGCTCTCCTCATCAAGAACAATTTCCTGACGATGGGTGTCCAAGATGTAATTGGTCTCCAAGAACTGGGCATTTCAACCGTAGAACACTTTCTGCTCACTTGGGTCATAGAAAAGGTAACCTACAGAGCCTTTTGGGTAGCCTACAAACAGGCAATGGCTGGTCTTGGATTCCAACTTGTCTGCACTCGTTCTTTTAACGTGTGTTGGACAACCCCAAATCTTCAAGTGTCTGACACTTGGTTTCTTTCTGGTCCAAAGTTCATATGGAGTGTTCGGAACTGATTTGGTTGGAACCCGATTCAGCACATAAATCGCAGTCTCTAATGCGTAACCCCAAAAGGATGTGGGTAACTCTGAGTGTATGAGAAGCGACTGGACCATATCCAATAAGGTCCTATTCCTACTCTCTGAAACACCGTTAAGTTGTGGTGTAGCAGGAGGAGCTAATTGTGATACTATCCCATTGTCCTTTAAGTAGTCCCTGAATTCGTCAGAGAGATACTCGCCACCTCGATCTGATCGAAGGGCCTTAATTTCTCTCCCTAACTGTTTCTCGACCTCTTGTCTGAACTCTTTGATCTTTTCAAAGGATTCAGACTTGTGTCTCATTAGGTACATGTAACCGTATCGTGAAAAATCATCTGTGAAGGTGATGAAATACACATGTTGATTTCTTGTCCTAACACTCAGGGGACCACATACATCAATATGTATTAGGTCAAGTGTGCCCGTACATCTTTCAGGCTTACTGTTAAATGGCCATTTTGTCATTTTGCCTTGTAGGCAAGGCTCACAAGTGGGAAGATCTTCTATAGTTAGAAAATCCAAAGGACCATCCTTTACCAACCTTGTGATTCGGTCAACACCGATGTGGCCAAGTTGATAATGCCATAGACACGTGGGATTAACTGTATCACGAGCTCTCTTCTTAGGGATTTCAGCTGACGTAGTTTCGGTTATGTTAGTTTCTAGAGAAGGATGTAGAACATAGAGACCATTCTCCAGTTCCCCGTATGCGATGAATCTGTTGTTTCTTTTAATAGTAATCGTATTACTAAAGAAGACAGAATAACCATCTGCACACAGTTTTGAGACAGAAATCAAATTTCTCCTTAAATTTTGCACATAAAGACAGTCTTTCAGTACAATTATTCCTTCTCTAAAAATTAATTCCACGGTTCCTATGGCCGTGGCTGCAACAGTTGCAGTAGTCCCCAAGAAGAGTGTGACTTCTCCTTCACTCAGCCTTTTGCTTACCTTGAACCCCTGCAGTGAGTTACAAGCATGAGTTGAAGCCCCAGAGTCAATACACCAGGATGCAGAAGCTACCAACAAATTGGTTTCTATAACACAAGTTTCGAAGTTACCTTTCTTGGATTCCAGGTAGGCAGGACAGTTCCTTTTCCAGTGGCCGGTCTTCTTGGAAAAGTGACAGGCATCCGATGCTTTGTCTTTCTTCTGCTTCTTGCTCTTAGCGGCTTTCTTCAGAGGCTTCTTTGCCTTCCTCTTTCTCTTGCCTGTCTTGCCAGCTTCAACAAGCATGGCTACAGGCTCATCCTTTCTAATCAGTTCTTCAGCTCTTTGCAACATATTGCTGAGCTCTTGTAAGTTGACATTCGGCTTGTTCATGTTATAGTTCATGATGAACGGATTAAAGGAAGGAGGCAAAGAGTTAAGGATAGCATCTATCTGGGTTGCAAGGTCCAGCCCGGATCCAAGAGCCTCCAGTTCATTGATGTATCCCATCATCCGAAGACAATGGTCGTGAACTTGTTGACCCTTGGACATTTGAGCGGTCATGAACTATTTCAAGACCTTTTGTCGAGTAGAACGATTCTGCTCTTCATACATTGTCCTGAGACTGTCCAATATGTCTTTGGCAAGTTCGATCTGATCAAATTGCCTCTGTATCGGGTTGTCTAAGGAGGCAATGATGTAACACCGGGCAAGGGAGTTTTTCTCCTCCCATTCTTGATAGTCTCTCCTTCGGGCCTCAGAAGCCCTATCACCCGGATGCTCTGGGGCAGGATTCTTTGCCACTTTGTCCAGCTTTTCAGAAGCTAGGACCAGCATAAGGTTCCTATACCAGTCAACATAGTTTGGGCCCTTCAACTTGTTGTCATCAAGCAGTTTTGCAAAAGATCCGTTTGCCATTTTCTGATAAAAGAGCAAACATCAGTCCACAACCTAATTTGATTCATGTTCATTTCATAGATATGGATTTTAATCTACAATCCATTTCCATTTATTCGTCTCTGAGATTTCCCTCCTCTCTCAGTGACAGAGACTATGGGTTGTCTCTGGAAATGTGGGAAATCACATAGGGTGCATGGAGCCAACTGTTTCAGCTGCATAACCCCACCACCTTTCTGTAAAGGATCACATCCACTCATCATATGAGTTTTCCCTTTGGCCTCTGTCAGACAAGGTTCAGAGCCATTTTTAGGTAAACCTTTCTATCCAGTGAGGGCTTACCCATCATATTCGTGAATGCCAAGGTACCGTGAGAGAGTTCCCATTTTCTGGTGAAGCCCCTCCCACATCGGTCTATGATGCCCCTATCATTTTATGAAACACTCAGACAAGCCCAACAGCAAATGGATAGCCCATTTTCTGGTGCGTTTCCTCATTACTGAAGGACCCATCCTCATGCTAATGATGGAAGGCCTTTAGAGATTTCATCATATGAATCTCCTTATCACATGCACTCATATTAGCTGGAGGGAACAAAATTACGCCCTAGTTTGATTTAGGTCAAACCAAAGTGGCTCCCACTGACTTTCATAAAGCCAGATTTTGGTGGGCCTTGAATCGGCTAGCGTTCCGCAAGTAACCTCTTGATGAGGTGTGGGGCCCACCACTGAGGGAAGTCATCCAATGACCAAAAGGGACACCATGGCAATGATGTGCATTCAGCCATGGTGTGCGCAAGAGCCACTATCAAATGAGCATGGGCCAAGTACTTATGGCCCATGTACGCAGCACATCACACATCCATACATCACATGCAGGGATAAATTAATCCAATCAATTAATTATCTGTCAGGCCCGTTGGAAGCCCATTAAAATTCCATAATATTAACCATTAATATTATCTAGGTATATGGGCTGAATTAGGGTTACCCAGTTCGGCCCATATAGCTTTATCCTTTAAAATGGGCTTTTGTAGTTTTAACTATTTAAAACTGGGCCTTTACAGGCTGGGCCGAATTAACCATTTAATTAAATATCAATCCTTAGGCCCATTAGTGGGAAATTAGGGCTGACTTTCAACCTTGATTAAACCCTAGAATTGGTCCAAACAGTTTTGAACCAATCTTGGTTCGAATGGGTCTAGGGTTTTGAACCCTAGAATTCTCCCACAGCTGGAGATCGAACTGGAAACAGGGCGACAAGAGCAGGGAGGCGGCAAGAGAGTATTCGCAGGCTACAGAATTCTCTCTTCTTGATTTCAGCACTAAAGAGGATCTGATGTGTTTCTTGTTGGTCTCTCTCAAGGCTGCCACCCCCTCCATCCTTTTGTTAACTTAAAAGATCAGCTCCTAATCCCATTAGGAGGTGCTTATCCAAATCATATTTGGATCAGGCTTCTCTTCTAGTGATAAGGATAAACTCTTATCTTATCTGCAGATTAGATTAGCTTTATCCTAATCCCATTAGGAGGTTTCTAGATTTGAATCACATTCAGATCTGGACTCTCTGAGTGGACAGGATTAAGACCCTATCCTATCTGCTAATCCATCTCAGAATTCGCCCCTTTAATTAACTAAATAAATAGCCTAGTTTGAAATGGGCTTTAGACCCATTAAGCTTATGTGCTCACTCAACCTTCCTAACTGCTACCCAGTTGGGCTTCCTTGTATGGCGTGGGACCCAAGCATTGATCTACACATCAGCCACATGGGTTTGGCCCAACCTTTGTTACAAGGCCTAGTCGAATACACTATTAAAGACAGTGCACCCCTTGAAACCCATCAAATGGGCTCTATGGGCCCAACACTTACCCTAAGTGGTCCCTGGGCCAAGCCACCTTGTAACACCCAGGGACTGTGGGCAGATGCAAGATTAGCCCATCAGGTATTATCCTCAATGGTCTTACACTTAATCTCTCATCCCTTAATGATCATACACTGCCCGACAAGAGAGGACCTCTCCCTCGGCTGCAAGGAATAGTGTTGCACTCTCCACTTATATGGATCCCGGGAATTAAAACCTTTTGCAAACATTTTAGAAACGATAATATATATAATTTTATATCTCATATAAAATATACTTTGCAAAACAAATCTCAACGGTTGAAATCGGCTGCCGGCAGTCTTGGTTTCCAACAGTGAGAGCGCATCCCCGATCATTACCTTTGTCCGACAAAGGGGCTGATCCTGTCACTATGATCACCCACTCAGATGAATTCTCAGATTGTCCCAACATACCCAGGTTTTGACCCCCACTAAGGATCTCACTAATTGGTACATCAAAGACACACCGATCCGACACCTAGTGCAGTATCATAATCGAATCTCGGGGTCGGGTGTAACTTTCCAGTTTTGCCCATCAATCTCCAAGGTCCAGGGCAATTCTAGAAATCTAGTCCAATTCAAAGATTCAATTAATCCCACACTGTATGTGCCTAGGGTCTCACCCCGGTAACTGAGACAAGCCACCCCAACTGACTTGGTGGCACCACAGTGTCAG
>NC_142686.1:90897500-90907500 GCF_056320005.1 Nelumbo lutea
CTGTGAAGAACATACTCAAATACCTTCAAAGGACAAAAGAGTTTTGTCTGGTATTCGATGGTAGTTCACTACAAGTTCTAGGGTATACCGATGCCGATTTCTAGTCGGATCCAGATGATAGAAAGTCTACATCTGGGTATGTTTTCATGATTGGATCGTGTGCTGTTTGCTGGAAAAGCAACAAACAGGGGTCCACTGCAAACTCCACAACCGAGGCCGAGTACATTGCCGCAAGTGAAGCTGCCAAGGAAGCCGTGTGGATGAAGAAGTTCATACACGAATTGGGAGCGACTCCATCTAGCACATCTCCCATCCCGTTGTTGTGTGACAACAATGGAGTGATCACCCAGGCTAAAGAGCCTCGGGCTCACTCGAAGTCAAAGCACATCGAGAGAAAGTACCATGTACTACGGGAGATCATTGGTAGAGGGGACGTCCTGATTCAGAAGGTAGCATCAGCGGATAATGTGGTAGACCCATTGACTAAGCCACTGACACCGAAGGTGTTTGAGAAACACGTGGAAAGTATGGGACTCCGGCTTGTACCAGATTGGACCTAAGTGCAAGTGGGAGCTGTTAGACAGTTTTTGTATGCCCTTAGCTTCAATCTGATTTGATGTACTTTTGTTATTTAATGGAAATAAATAAAGTGCATGTTTGATTCATGTTGTTTGGTTTAATTCTGTGTAAAACCCTAAAACTGGACATTTGTAGAGACTCGTGTTAGTTTTAAATGTTCACAGCCGTTGGATAAGTATGGGGAGATTTATCCTGCCAAGGCTGATACTGGTGTGCCACCAAGTGTTGGGATGGCCTGTCTCAGCCACCAGGGTAAGACCCGAGGCACATGCAGTATGGGATTATTTGAATCCTTGAACTGGACCAGATTTCCAGTATTGCCCTGGACCTTGGAGATAGATGGGCAAAACTGGAAAGTTACACCTAACCCCTAGACTTGATTATGACACTTCACTAGTGTTGGATCAGGCTGCCTTTGATATGCCAATCAGTGAAATCCTTAGCGGGGATCAAAACCTGGGTATGTTGGGGCAGCTTGAGAATTCATCTGAGTGGGTGATCATAGTGACAAAATCAGCCACTTTGTCGGACAAAGGGTAATGATCGGGAATGCACTCTCTCTGATGGAAACCAAACTGCCGGCAGTTGATTTCAATCATTGGAATTTTGTTTTGCAAAAATTAATATATTTATATATATATGTACGGTTTCAAATTGTTTGCAAATGGTTTTAATTCCTGGGATCCATGTGAGAGGAGAGTGCGGCACTGTTCCTTGCAGCCGAAGGAGAGGTCCTCTCTTGTCGAACAGTGCTTGATCAATAATGGCTGAGAGGTTAAGTGTAAGACCATTGAGGATAATTCCAGATGGGCTAATCTTGCACCTGCCCACAGTCCTTGGGTTTTTATAAGATGGCTTGGCCCAGGGACCACTTAACGTAAGTGTTGGGCACATAGGGTCCATATGATGCACTCAAGGGGTTTATTGAGTTTTTCAGTGAATTCGGCTGGGCCGAACCCATGTGGCTGGTGTGTAGATCAATGCTTGGGTCCCACACCATACAAAGAAACCCAACTGGGCAGTAGATTGGAAAGTAATTAGACACTGAACACTTAATGGGCCAGAAGCCCATTTCGAGGTGGGCTGATATGATCACCCAACCTTGGGGCGAATCTGAGATTAATGTTAGTAAAACGATTGGGCCTTTAGCCTTATCCACTCTAGGAGACCAAATTCAAATTAGATTTGAATCTGGTAACCTCCTAATAAGACCAAGAGTAAGCTAACTTTATTTGCAGATAGGATTAAGATTATCCCCTATCCAAATACTGATTTGGATTGGGATAACTCCTAATTAGGAGGTTTCTTAATCAAGAAGAAAGGAGGAGAAACCCTAATCAAGAAAGAGAAATATCAGATTTTGATCCACCTTGAAGAGATATAGGATATCTCCTGTGAATTGAGATAGGATCTCATTCATACTCCAGAAAAGGAAGAAGAAGCAGTTCAGCCCTTTTTCGCCCTTGGAGTTCTCCTCCTGCCGCCGCCATCTGCCCTTCCAAGATTTGATCTTTGCAGAAAAAGAAAGTCAAGAAATTTGTTCTTGACATTAGTCTTGCAACAAAGACTAAAAGGATTCAGTGTTTAGTGTTTCCAGAGGATTCTTGTGAAGGATCCAGTGTGTAGGACGCACCCTGCTGGTTCTGTTCCATCCACAGCTGTGTCATCTTCAGTAGGAACGGATCTTGGAGCATTCTTTGGGCGTGAACACCAACTTTGGGAGATACTGCTTCTCCGGATCAGGTATATTCCTCCCATTTGTCTTTTGGTACAGATCTGGTTTGATTATGTTTCAAGTAGGATCCTTGAATATTGTATTCTAAATTTAGGGAATACGATTCTTAGTTGGGAGAAGGTAGGAAATTTTTTGAAATTCGCCCACCCATTCCACAACCTTTATGGCATCCATTAGATGGATCCTACCATTCTTTCAGTGGTATCAGAGCCACAGGATCGAATCTTGAACCAAAAGAAAATCAGATCTGTCCCTGCGCAGATGGATAGAAGGTGTTCTTTCAAGATTTGCGCAGATTGTTTTCTTTATTTCAAGAAACTATTTCTTGTTAAGGGCGATTGATCTGAAATTAATTTTTTATTAAATCCAAAATTTATTTAGAATTGTTCTTTATTTATTTTGATTTAATGGACTGTTCGAACCTGGAGATCGCAGTGCAGATTTGGCGTAGATAGTCTGCGCACCCTTTTTCTTTCTATTTACTTAATTCGGTTTGTAAATATTTTTTTTAATTTTAGACTGAATGTATAGGATTTGATCAAGAATGTAATTAATAGAAATAGGATTTCTGTTATTTTTTCTTGGTTAAAGAAGAAGGAAGAAGAAGAAGGCGCTGGAGATTTGCAGTTGGAGAAATCACTTTCTGCGATTTGCAGTTTGTGAAACTGAAACCCTTGTGATTAACCTCTATTTTGCAGGTGGTGCAAACAGTCCATAGTTTGATTTGTGATTTTTTGAAATCAAAATTATTAATTTCAGATCTTTCATGAATTAATTCTTGAATTGAAAATCAGTTTTGGATCATCTCGGACTAGATTGGACCAAAACTGTTTGGACCGAATCTGGGGTTCGATAGGGACTGTTTTTCAGTCTGTATTTCTCACACTTGCTGTTCCAAATCTGATGTTCAATTACAAGGATTAATTCGGCCCACCTGTAAAGCCCAGTTTTAAAGGATTAAAACTGCAAAAGGCCCATTACTGTGAGATAAGCTGTATGGGCCGAACTGCTATCTGTGATTCAGCCCATACACCTACTAGTCATTAATTGTTAAATGGGCTATTCAATGGGCTTTACAGCAGTTAATTGATTGGATCAATTCCTCCTTTACATGTGATGTTTGGATGTTTGATGTGCTGCGACCATGGGCCATAAGTACTTGACCCATGAAGACTCGTTAGTGGCTCTTGCGCATACCATGGCTGAATGCACATCATTGCCATGGTGTCCTTCAAGGTCATTGGATGACCCCTCTTTGCTTGGTGGGCCCCACAACCCTAAAAAGGGATGCGTATGGAACCCCTAGCCGATTGAGGCCCACCAGAAATCTGACTTTATGAAAGTCAGTGGGAGCCACTCTGGTTTGACCTAAATTAAAACTAGGGCGTATTTTTGTTCCCTCCAGCAAATATGAATGCATGTGATAGGGAGACCCATATGATGGACTCTCTAAAGGCCTTCCGTCATTAGCACAACGATGGGTCCTTCAGTAATGAGGAAACGCACCATAAAATTGGGCTATCCATTTGCTGTTGGATCTATTAGAGTGTTTCATAAGATGATAGGGGCGTCATAGACCGATGTGGGAGGGGCTTCACCAGAAAATGGGAACTCTCTCACGGTACCTTGGCGTAACCTGAATATGATGGGTAAGCACTCACTGGACAGAAAGGTTTACCTGAAAACAGCTCTGAACCTTGTCTGACAGAGGCCAAAGGGAAACTCATTTGATGAGTGGATATGATCCGTCACAGAAAGGTGGTGAGGTTATGCAACTGAAACAGTTGGCTTCATGCACCCCAAGTGATTTCCCACATTTCCAGAGACATTTCGTTGTCTCCGTCACTGAGAAAGGAGGGAAATATCAGAGATGAACAAATGGGAATGGAACATAGATTAAAAGCCATATCTATGTAGGTAACATGAATCAAACTAAGGTTGTGGACTAATGATTTTGCTATTTTATCAGAAAATGGAAAACGGTCAATTTGCAAAGCTTCTAGACGATAACAAGCTTAAGGGCCCAAACTATGCCGACTGGTACAGAAATCTTATGCTGGTCCTAACTTCCGAAAAGTTAGACAAGGTGGTGAAAAATCCTACCCCGGAACGTCTGGGTGATAGGGCTTCTGAGGCCCGAAGGAGGGACTACCAAGAGTGGGAGGATAAGAACTCCCTAGCCCGCTGCTTTGTCGTTGCCTCATTAGACAACTCAATACAAAGGCAGTTCGATCAGATCGAACTAGCCAAGGACATATTGGACAGTCTAAGAACAATGTATGAAGAGTAGAACCGTTCTTCTCGACAGAAGGTCCCGAAATTGTTCATGACCGCGCAGATGACCAAAGGGCAGAAAGTTCATGACCATTGTCTTCGGATGATGGGATATTAACGAACTTGAAGCTTTTGGATCCGGGCTAGATCTTGGCACGCAAGTGGATGCCATCTTCAATTCTTTGCCCTCTTCCTTCAATGCGTTCACAATGAACTACAATATGAATAAGCTAAATGTCAGCATCCAGGAACTCAGCAATATGTTGCAGAGAGCCAAGGATCTACTCAAGAAGGACGAGCCTGTGGTTATGCTTGCTGAAGCTAACAAATCGGGCAAGAAAAAGAGAAAGGCAAAGAAGCCTCAGAAGATGGCTGCCAAACCTAAGAAGCAGAAGAAGAACAAGGCATCTGATGTCTGTCACTTCTGCAAGCAGACCGGCCACTGTAAGAGGAATTGTCCTGCCTACCTGGAATCTAAAAAAGGTAACATCGAAACTTGTGTCATAGAAACTAATATGTTAGTTACTTCTGTGTCCTGGTGTGTTGACTCCGGGCTTCAACTCATGCATGTAACTCACTGCAAGGGTTCAAAGTTAGCAGAAGGTTGAGTGAAGGTGAAGTGACACTATTCTTGGGAACAACTGCAAGTGTTGCAGCGGCGGCAATAGGAACCGTAGAATTAGTTTTTAAAGGAGGAATATTTGTACTTAAAGATTGTCTTTATGTACAGAACTTGAGAAGAAATTTAATTTCTGTTTCAAAACTGTGTGCTGATGGATATACTGTTTATTTTAGTAATATGATTATTGTTTAACGGAATAATAAATTCATCGCATGCGGGGAACTAGAGAACGGTCTCTATGTTCTACATCCTTCTTTGGAAACTAACTTAACCGAAACTACGTCGGTCGAAATTCCCAAGAAAAGGAATCGTGATACAGTAAGTCCCATGTGCCTCTGGCATTACCGACTTGGCCATATCGGTATTGACCGAATCACATGGATGGTAAAGAATGGTACTTTGGATTTTCTAACCGTAGAAAATCTTCCCACTTGTGAACCTTGCCTTCAAGGTAAGATGTCTAAGCGGCCATTTGACGGTAAGCCTAAAAGATCTGAAGGCACACTTGACCTAATACATACTGATGTATGTGGTCCCCTGAGTGTTAGGACACGGAATCAACACGTGTACTTCATCACCTTTACAGATGATTTTTCACGATATGGTTACGTATACCTAATGAGCCATAAGTCTGAATCATTTGAAAAGTTCAAAGAGTTCAGACAGGAAGTCGAGAAACAGTTAGGGAGAGAAATTAAGGCCCTTCGATCAGATCGAGGTGGCGAGTATCTCTCTGACGAATTCAGGGACTACTTAAGGGACAATGGGATAGTGTCTCAACTAGCTCCTCCTGCTACACCTCAACTCAATGGTGTTTCAGAGAGGAGGAATAGGTCCTTGTTGGACATGGTCCGGTCGCTTCTCGTACGCTCACAATTACCCACATCCTTTTGGGGATACGCATTAGAGACTGCTATCTACGTGCTGAATCGGGTTCCAACCAAATCAGTTCCGAAAACTCCATATGATCTTTGGACCGAAAGGAAGCCAAGTGTAAGACACTTGAAGATTTGGGGTTGTCCTGCACACGTTAAAAGTACAAGTGCGGACAAGTTGGAATCTAAAACCAGCCGTTGCCTTTTTATAGGCTACCCAAAGGATTCGGTGGGTTATCTATTCTATGACCTGAGTGAGCAGATTGTGTTCTGCAGTTGAAACGCCCAATTCTTAGAATCCGATTACATCTTGGACACCCATCGTCAGGAAATAGTTCTTGATGAGGAGAGCTCAGGAGCAGTGGGAGATGTCCCACAAATTCCAGGTAATGACCAACCTAGAAGAACCACCCGGGTATCCAGACCACAAGTCCGATATGGTTATGACCAGGATAGTTACCTGGTGGAAACCTTGACTTGTGTAGAGGATCCCGTGACTTACGCGGAAGCTATGTTAGACATAGACTCCCAGAAGTGGGTGGAGGCCATGAGTGCTGAAATGGACTCAATGGAGACCAATGGAGTCTGGACTCTAGTGGATCCGCCCTCCGCGGTAAAAGCAATTGGTTGCAAATGGATCTACAAGAGGAAGAAGGGCCCCGATGGCAGGATTGAGACCTTTAAAGCTCGTTTGGTGGTGAAAGGGTATACTCAGAAAGAAGGCATCGACTATGAGGAAACCTTTTCGCCCGTGGCCATGCTTAAATCCATTAGGATCCTGCTAGCTGTAGCAGTGTACCATGACTACGAGATTTGGCAAATGGATGTCAAAACCGCGTTCCTGAATGGAGATCTTAGTGAAGATATCTACATGCAGCAGCCCCAAGGCTTCATTGCTGCTGGTCAGGAACTCATGGTATGTAAACTTAATAGATCCATATATGGACTTAAGCAGGCTTCTAGGAGTTGGAACATCCGTTTTGATTCTGCAGTCAAAACGTTTGACTTTGAGCAGAATCCGGATGAGCCCTGTGTTTACAGGAAGTCCAGTGGGGATAAGATCACCTTTCGGTGTTGTACGTGGATGATATCCTACTCAGTGGGAATGATGTAGGAATGTTGACTTCGGTCAAGGTATGGCTATCACAGCAGTTCTCCATGAAAGATCTTGGAGAAGCTTCATACATACTGGGTCTTCGACTCTATAGAGATAGATCAAAGCGGATAATTGGATTATCCCAGACTGCTTATAATGACAAAATTGTCAAGAGGTACAACATGGAGAACTCCAAGAAATGAAATGTTCCTTTCAGGCACGGAGTCACTCTCTCCAAGAAAATGTCTCCCAAGACTTCAGAGGAGACTGAGAGCATGAGAGACGTTTCCTATGCCTCAGCCATAGGGAGCATCATGTATGCCATGCTGTGCACTCGCCCTGACATTGCTCAGGCGGTGAGTGTGGTAAGCAGATTCCAGGCAAACCTAGGGTAGGAGCATTGGACTGCTGTGAAGAACATACTCAAATACCTTCAAAGGACAAAAGAGTTTTGTCTGGTATTCGATGGTAGTTCACTACAAGTTCTAGGGTATACCGATGCCAATTTCCAGTCAGATCCAGATGATGGAAAGTCTACATCTGGGTATGTTTTCACGATTGAATCGTGTGCTGTTTGCTGGAAAAGCAACAAACAGGGGTCCATTGCAAACTCCACAACCGAGGCCGAGTACATTGCCGCAAGTGAAGTTGCCAAGGAAGCCGTGTGGATGAAGAAGTTCATACATGAATTGGGAGTGACTCCATCCAGCACATCTCCCATCCCGTTGTTGTGTGACAACAATGGAGTGATCACCCAGGCTAAAGAGCCTCGGGCTCACTCGAAGTCAAAGCACATCGAGAGAAAGTACCATGTACTGCGGGAGATCATTGGCAGAGGGGATGTCCTGATTCAGAAGGTAGCATCAGCGGATAATGTGGCAGACCAATTGACTAAGCCACTGACACAGAAGGTGTTTGAGAAACACGTGGAAAGTATGGGACTCCGGCTTGTACCAGATTGGATCTAAGTGCAAGTGGGAGCTGTTAGACAGTTTTTGTATGCCCTTAGCTTCAATCTGATTTGATGTACTTTTGTTATTTAATGGAAATAAATAAAGTGCATGTTTGATTCATGTTGTTTGGTTTAATTCTGTGTAAAACCCTAAAACTAGACATTTATAGAGACTCGTGTTAGTTTTAAATGTTCACAGCCGTTGGATAAGTCTGGGGAGATTTATCCTGCCAAGGCTGATACTGGTGTGCCACCAAGTGTTGGGATGGCCTGTCTCAGCCACCAGGGTAAGACCCGAGGCACATGCAGTATGGGATAATTTGAATCCTTGAACCGGACCAGATTTCCAGTATTGCCCTGACCTTGGAGATAGATGGGCAAAACTGGAAAGTTACACCTAACCCCTAGACTCGATTATGACCCTTCACTAGGTGTTGGATCAGGCTGCCTTTGATATGCCAATCAGTGAGATCCTTAGCGGGGATCAAAACCTGGGTATGTTGGGGCAATTTGAGAATTCATCTGAGTGGGTGATCATAGTGACAGAATCAGCCACTTTGTCGGACAAAGGGTAATGATCGGGAATGAACTCTCTCTGATGGAAACCAAACTGCCGGCAGTTGATTTCAATCATTGGAATTTTGTTTTGCAAAAATTAATATATTTATATATATATGTACGGTTTCAAATTGTTTGCAAATGGTTTTAATTCCCGGGATCCATGTGAGAGGAGAGTGCGGCACTGTTCCTTGCAGCCGAGGGAGAGGTCCTCTCTTGTCGAGCAGTGCTTGATCATTAAGGGCTTAGAGGTTAAGTGTAAGACCATTGAGGATAATACCTGATGGGCTAATCTTGCACCTGCCCACAGTCCCTGGGGTTTTATAAGATGGCTTGGCCCAGGGACCACTTAATGTAAGTGTTGGGCCCATAGGGTCCATATGATGGACTCAAGGGGTTCATTGAGTTTTTCAGTGAATTCGACTGGGCCGAACCCATGTGGCTGGTGTGTAGATCAATGCTTGGGTCCCATGCCATTCAAAGAAGCCCAACTGGGCAGCAGATTGGAAAGTAATTAGACACTGAACACTTAATGGGCCAGAAGCCCATTTCGAGGTGGGCTGATACGATCACCCAACCTTGGGGCGAATCTGAGATTAATGTTAGTAAAAGGATTGGGCCTTTAGCCTTATCCACTCTTGGAGACCAAATTCAAATTAGATTTGAATCTGGTAACCTCTTGATTAGATCTGGAGTAAGCTAACTTTATCTGCAGATAGGATTAAAATTATCCCCTATCCAAATACTGATTTGGATTGGGATAACTCCTAATTAGGTGGTTTCTTAATCAAGAAGAAAGGAGGAGAAACCCTAACCAAGAAAGAGAAATATCAGATTTCGATCCACCTTGAAGAGATATACGATATCTCCTACGAATTGAGATAGGATCTCATTCATACTCCAGAAAAGGAAGAAGAAGCAGTTCAGCCCTTTTTCGTCCTTGGAGTTCTCCTCCTGCCGCTGCCATCTGCCCTTCCAAGATTTGATCTTTGCAGAAAAAGAAAGTCAAGAAATTTTTTCATGACATTAGTCTTGCAACAAAGACTAAAAGGATTCAGTGTTTAGTGTTTCCAGAGGATTCTTGTGAAGGATCCAGTGTGTAGGACGCACCCTGCTGGTTCTGTTCCATCCACAGCTGTGTCATCTTCAGTAGGAACGGATCTTGGAGCATTCTTTGGGCGTGAACACCAACTTTGGGAGATACTGCTTCTCCGGATCAGGTATATTCCTCCCATTTGTCTTTTGGTACAGATCTGGTTTGATTATGGTTCAAGTAGGATCCTTGAATATTGTATTCTAAATTTAGGGA
>NC_142686.1:90912500-90917500 GCF_056320005.1 Nelumbo lutea
AACATTAAATAGGTAGGACGGTGTTGCTGCTTCGTGTTAGACAGTTTTGTATGCCCTTAGCTTCAATCTGTTTTGATGTACTTTTGTTATTTAGTGGAAATAAATAAAGTGCATGTTTGATTCATGTTGTTTGGTTTAATTCTGTGTAAAACCCTAAAACTGGACATTTATAGAGACTCATGTTAGTTTTAAATGTTCACAGCCGTTGGATAAGTCTGGGAGATTTACCCTGCCAAGGCTGATACTGGTGTGCCACCAAGTGTTGGGATGGCCTGTCTCAGCCATCAGGGTAAGACCCGAGGCACATGAAGTGTGGGATTACTTGAATCCTTGAACCGGACCAGATTTCCAGTATTGCCCTGGACCTTGGAGACAGATGGGCAAAACAGGAAAGTTACACCTGACCCCTAGACTCGATTATGACATTTCATTAGGTGTTGGATCAGGCTGCCTTTGATATGCCAATCAGTGAGATCCTTAGCGGGGATCAAAACCTGGGTATATTGGGGCAGTTTGAGAATTCATCTGAGTGGGTGATCATAGTGACAGAATCAGCCACTTTGTCGGACAAAGAGTAATGATCGGGAATGCACTCTCTCTGATGGAAACCAAACTGCCGGCAGTTGATTTCAATCGTTGGAATTTTGTTTTGCAAAATTAATATATTTATATATATATATGTACGGTTTCGAATTGTTTGCAAATGGTTTTAATTCCCGGGATCCATGTGAGAGGAGAGTGCGGCACTGTTCCTTGCAGCCGAGGGAGAGGTCCTCTCTTGTCGGGCAGTGCTTGATCATTAAGGGCTGAGAGGTTAAGTGTAAGACCATTGAGGATAATACCTGATGGGCTAATCTTGCACCTGCCCACAGTCCCTGGGTTTTTATAAGATGGCTTGGCCCAGGGACCACTTAATGTAAGTGTTGGGCCCATAGGGTCCATATGATGGACTCAAGGGGTTCATTGAGTTTTTCAGTGAATTCGGCTGGGCCTTGTTTTAGAGGCTGTGCCGAACCCATGTGGCTGGTGTGTAGATCAATGCTTAGGTCCCACGCCATACAAAGAAGCCCAACTGGGCAGCAGATTGGAAAGTAATTAGACACTGAACACTTAATGGGCCAAAAGCCCATTTCGAGGTGGGCTGATATGATCTCCCATCCTTGGGGCGAATTTGAGATTAAAGTTAGTAAAAGGATTGGGCCTTTAGCCTTATCCACTCTTAGAGACCAAATTCAAATTAGATTTGAATCTGGTAAACCTCCTGATAAGATCAGGAGTAAGCTAACTCTATCTGCAGAAAGGATTAAGATTATCCCCTATCCAAATACTGATTTGGATTGGGATAACTCCTAAAAAGGAGGTTTCTTAATCAAGAAGAAAGGCGGAGATTTCGAACCACCTTGAAGAGCTATAGGATATCTCCTGCGAATTGAGATCAGATCTCACTCATACTCTCCAAAAAAAGAGAAAAAGCAGTTCAGCCTTTTTTTGTTTTGGAGATCTCCTCCTGCCGCCGCCATCTATCATTGCAAGATTAGATCTTTGCAGAAAAGAAAGTCAAGAAATCTGTTCTTGACATCAGTCTTGCAAGAAAGACTGAAAAAGATTCAGTGTTTAGTACTTCCAGAGGATTCTTGTGAAGGATCCAGTGTGTAGGACGCACCCTGCTGGTTCTGTTCCATTCACAGCTGTGTCATCTTCAGCAGGAATGGATCTTGGAGTATTCTTTGGGCGTGAACACCAACTTTGGGAGATACTGCTTCTCTGGATCAGGTATATTCCTCCCATTTATCTTATGGTACAGATCTGGTTTGATTATGGTTCAAGTAGGATCCTTGAATATTGTATTCTAAATTTAGGGAATATTATTCCCAGTTGGAAGAAGGTAGGAAATTTTTGAAATTTGCCCACCCATTCCGCAACCTTTATGGCGTCCATTAGATGGATCCTACCATTATTTCAGTGGTATCAGAGCCACAGGTTCGAATCTTGAACCAAAAGAAAATCAGATCTGACCCTGCGCAGATGGATAGAAGGTGTTCTTATAGGATTTGCGCAGATTGTTTTCTTTATTTCAAGAAACTGTTTCTTGTTAAGGGCGATTGATCTGAAATTAATTTTATTAAATCCAAAATTTATTTAGAATTGTTCTTTATTTATTTTGATTTAATGGACTGTTCGAACCTGGAGATCGCAGTGCAGATTTGGCACAGATAGTTTGCGCACCCTTTTTCTTTCTATTTATTTATATTCGGTTTGTAAATAATTTTTTTATTTTAGACTGAATGTATAGGATTTGATCAAGAATGTAATTAATAGAAATAGGATTTCTGTTATTTTTCTTGATTAAAGAAGAAGGAAGAAGAAGGCGGCGCTGGAGGTTTGCAGTTGGAGAAATCGTTTTCTGCGATTTGATGTTTGTGAAACTGCAACCCTTGTGATTAACCTCTATTTTGCAGGTGGTGCGAACAGTCCATAGTTTGATTTGTGATTGTTTGAAATCAAAATTATTAATTTCAGATCTTTCATGAATTAATTCTTGAATTGAAAATCAGTTTTGGATCCTCTCGGACTAGATTGGACCAAAACTGTTTGGACTGAATATGGGGTTCGATAGGGACTGTTTTTCAGTCAGTATTTCTCACACTTGCTGTTCCAAATCCGATGTTCAATTACAAGGATTACTTCGGCCCACCTATAAAGCCCAGTTTTAAAGGGTTAAAACTGCAAAAGGCCCATTACTGTGAGATAAGATGTATGGGCCGAACTGCTATCTGCGATTCAGCCCATACACCTAGTAGTCATTAATTGTTAATGACTTAGATTTTAAATGGGCTGTTCAATGGGCTTTACAGCAGTTAATTGATTGGATCAATTCCTCCTTTACATGTGATGTTTGGATGTTTGATGTGCTGCGACCATGGGCCATAAGTACTTGGCCCATGAAGACTCGTTAGTGGCTCTTGCGCACACCATGGCTGAATGCACATCATTGCCATAGTGTCCTTCAAGATCATTGGATGACCCCTCTTTGCTTGGTGGGCCCCACAACCCTGAAAAGGGATGCGTACGGAACCCCTAGCCGATTAAGGCCCACCAGAAATCTGACTTTATGAAAGTCAGTGGGAGCCACTCTGGTTTGACCTAAATTAAAACTAGGGCATTTTTGTTCCCTCCAGCAAATATGAATGTTTGTGATAGGGAGACCCATGTGATGGACTCTCTAAAGGCCTTCCGTCATTAGCACAATGATGGGTCCTTCAGTAATGAGGAAACGCACCATAAAATTGGGCTATCCATTTGCTGTTGGATCTATTAGAGTGTTTCATAAGATGATAGGGGCGTCATAGACCGATGTGGGAGGGGCTTCACCAGAAAATGGGAACTCCCTCACGGTACCTTGGCGTAACCTGAATATGATGGGTAAGCACTCACTGGACAGAAAGGTTTACCTGAAAACAGCTCTGAACCTTGTCTGACAGAGGCCAAAGGGAAACTCATTTGATGAGTGGATATGATCCGTCACAGAAAGGTGGTGAGGTTATGCAGCTAAAACAGTTGGCTTCACGCACCCCATGTGATTTCCCACATTTCCAGAGACATTTCGTTGTCTCCGTCACTAAGAAAGGAGGGAAATCTCAGAGATGAACAAATGGGAATGGAACATAGATTAAAAGCCATATCTATGTAGGTAACATGAATCAAACTAAGGTTGTGGACTAATGATTTTGCTATTTTATCAGAAAATGGAAAACGGTCAATTTGCAAAGCTTCTAGATGATAACAAGCTTAAGGGCCCAAACTATGCCGACTGGTACAGAAATCTTATGCTGGTCCTAACTTCCGAAAAGTTAGAAAAGGTGGTGAAAAATCCTGCACCCGAACGTCCGGGTGATAGGGCTTCTGAGGCCCGTAGGAGGGACTACCAAGAGTGGGAGGATAAGAACTCCCTAGCCCGCTGCTTTGTTGTTGCCTCATTAGACAACTCAATACAGAGGCAGTTCGATCAGATCGAACTAGCCAAGGACATATTGGACAGTCTAAGAACAATGTATGAAGAGCAGAACCGTTCTACTCGACAGAAGGTCCTGAAATTGTTCATGACCGTGCAGATGACCAAAGGGCAGAAAGTTCATGACCATTGTCTTCGGATGATGGGTTACATTAACGAACTTGAAGCTCTTGGATCCTGGCTAGATCTTGGCACGCAAGTGGATGCCATCCTCAATTCTTTGCCCTCTTCCTTCAATGCGTTCACAATGAACTACAATATGAATAAGCTGAATGTCAGCATCCAGGAACTCAGCAATATGTTGCAGAGAGCTGAGGATCTACTCAAGAAGGATGAGCCTGTAGTTATGCTTGCTGAAGCTAACAAATCGGGCAAGAAAAAGGGAAAGGCAAAGAAGCCTCAGAAGAAGGCTACCAATCCTAAGAAGCAAAAGAAGAACAATGCATCTGATGTTTGTCACTTCTGCAAGCAGACCGGCCACTGGAAGAGGAATTGTCCTGCCTACCTAGAATCTAAGAAAGGTAACATCGAAACTTGTGTCATAGAAACTAACATGTTAGTTACTTCTGTGTCCTGGTGTGTTGACTCCGGGGCTTCAACTCATGCGTGTAACTCACTGCAAGGGTTCAAAGTTAGCAGAAGGTTGAGTGAAGGTGAAGTGACATTATTCTTGGGAACAACTGCAAGTGTTGCAGCAGCGGCAATAGGAACCGTAGAATTAGTTTTTAAAGAAGGAATACTTGTACTTAAAGATTGTCTTTATGTACAAATTTTGAGAAGAAATTTAATTTCTATTTCAAAACTGTGTGCTGATGGATATACTGTTTATTTTAGTAATGTGATTACTGTTAAACGGAATAATAAATTCATCGCATGCGGGGAACAAGAGAACGGTCTCTATGTTCTACATCCTTCTCTGGAAACTAACTTAACCGAAACTACGTCGGTCGAAAATCCCAAGAAAAGGAATCGTGATACAGTAAGTCCC
>NC_142686.1:90945000-90947500 GCF_056320005.1 Nelumbo lutea
CTCTCCACAATTTTATTATAATTATTTTCATCATTTTTCAATCCTAACTAATGTCACTTGTCAAGTTTAAGACCAATCTAAGCCGTACATCTCGAGACAACCCCAGTATGATTTTCCAGAGAAGTGATGTTTCTTGCTGGCAGAGCCCCAAAAGCTTAACGTACTCTTTGAGGGGGGGTGGCGACTCTGGGGGGGTTCCTCCTTGGGGGCGCCATTGGGCGAGCGTTGGCAATCATGGGGCTTCCTCCCCGTCACCCATGACGCAAGGGTAGTGCAGTTGCATGCACTAGAGGCGACATGAAGGCACATTGATGCTTACCGAGCGCGACATGGTAGCGCAGTGACGTGCATCACAATGTGCAAGGTTTTACTTGATAGTCCATGCTTTTGCACAATGACGTGCACTAGAAGAGATCTGGGAGTGCGACGATGCACGCGTTGCAGCTTAACGTCTGTTGAGTGCCCCTTGATCGCAAGCGATGTGTGTTGTGTTGGGTGCCCTCGGCAGCATGCGCGATCGCACTTGCTGTGTTGAGCACTGCGTGCGTTGCCGCAGCCTTAATAGTATCGTCCCGTGCGTGTTCGTGAACACGCGTTTGTGGGTTAGCGATGCTGGGTTAGGTGACGTGCAAGGTGTTTGGCAATTGTGCTTTGGGTGCCTCCCCGCATTCTGCCCAGGGCACTCCATGGTGCCTCCGTGTCATACCTATTTCAAGAACGTGATGCAATGCATTGTCTTGTGATTGTGCAATGCACTCGGCACATGTCTAGTGTGTGTTCTCTTGGATGCGGAAGATGCCCAGGGTAGGGGCCTTAGGTCCCTTGTTACCACCCTATTATATGTCCTGATATGTGATCGACAATTGCAACTGCGTAGTGTGTTCGATGTTTTCGGACGGTCTCATGCGGGTTGTGATGTCGACAAGGAATGCTACCTAGTTGATCCTGCCAGTATGTTACGGTACAAAATATGCTTAGCCTTGCCTACACTTGGCAGGCTTACGTTAGGGACATGCCCGTCATTTTCGCCTGTAAGACTTTTGGGAGAGCTGATGTCATCTTCAGGCAGACCACCTAAAGCTTAACGTACTCCTTGAGTAGGGGTGATCGACCTCCTTGGGTGCCTAACCTTGGCACTCCTAGACCATCATCCCCTTGCGGGGCGGCCCTGGTTAACGGCTAGCATGGCTACCAGGGTTCCTCATGGGCGCACACTAGCTCATGGGGACAGTGTTGGACCGGCACTGCGCTGCCGACACTCAAGGGAGGCTTGGCACGCGGGCCTGGCTCAAGCATGTCCCTACACCTCTCCAGCCCCTTGCCCAAGCTGATTGAGCTATCCTGTTGCCCTTAGCGCACGGGTGGGTTCCGGCCCAAGCGGTTGCCTATCATCATGGCACACAGGTGCCTGTCATCATCGGCATACAGGAGACCCTACACATCGGTGCCAAGTCACCTCATCGGCGCATGGTCGCCTTCCATGATGGTTGTCCCCCTTTAGCACGTAAGCGGCGCCTCCCATGGACCGGTCTGAGCCAGAAGAGTGCCCCGGCCATTGGACTTGAGGTCATGATCCAGTGCTACTGACTTTGGTGGAGCCATCCCAGCGGGCAACTCCTAGCCTCTAAGCGCACAAAGGCTTGTCCTGGCCTGCCTTGGCCAGGACGCCGCACGGGTTCCTTCCGCTGTAGAATTACCCCCGTGACAGTTGGTATCAGAGCCAGTTGGCCAGTTGTAGCCGCATTTGGTTTTCAACAGATTAGCCCAGAGCCAGTTGAAGCGGTCATTTCGACAAGCAGCATTTTGTGGGGTGCGGTCCCTAGTCACCTCCACCCAGGATCGAGCATAATTCAGATCAGGGCTGGCAAGAGGCCATTTCATAGTTTGTGGCCCCATTCCAATGACACTAAAACAGCTTGCCTTGTGGTTGCAGACGCTTTGGTTGTTGTCCTCATGCGGTGGTAGACGCGTGAGCCTTGATAGGAATGTGGGTACACTGCCCGAGCAGATTGTTAATCAGGCCTATCAAGAGGCCATTCAATGTTCGCATTCCCATTCCAATGACCCTAAAACAGCTTCCTTTGCGGGGGCAGACGCATTGGTGGTTGTCCTCATGCGGGGGTAGACGCGTGGGCCTTGTTAGGAATGTGGTTACGCTAGCCGTTGGAGCATGGCGGCCCTACACCGGCAAAGTATCAGGTGGACATGCTCAGTTTTCAGGTTGAACACTTGCAGCAGCAGAAGCTTATCACAAGGCGAGTGCATGTTCGGCAACTCATGGGTAAAAGTTGCCACACTCGCGTTCGAAGCGGTCAAGTCTCCTTGAGGCAGCAGCAGTGGGGCCCCCTCGAAGTGAAGATGTAGCCCGAGTCGACGAGGCGAAGCGTAGTTTCGAGGGCCCAAGAGAGCATAAGCCATGGCTAGGTTTGAGTAACCCGCACAGGGCGAGGTGAAGTCTGCAGGCCAGCATGGTGAAAGGGTACCCAGGTCATCGCCAACA
>NC_142686.1:90965000-90972500 GCF_056320005.1 Nelumbo lutea
GCCTTCCTTGCTGGGCCGAATTCTCCTCATAGCTAGGCTTTATTTTCTGGGGTTTTCTCAAGGAATTCACTTGCTCTTTTTGGGCCGAAGTGCTCTCTCTTGCTTCCACGACCGGGCTGGACTGAAATTGGTCTTTTTGAACCTTCTTTTCTTGCCTTTTTCCTTCATTCTCTTGGATTGATTATCCCTGAACCTATTCTTAGCATTAAGCTAAATTAAGGCAAAAATTAATGAAACCGGCATAAAAATCCATGCTAAAGTCCTCAAAAATTATAGATAAATTGTAAGTTCATCAAATACCCCCACACTTAAG
This sequence comes from Nelumbo lutea, assembly GCF_056320005.1. Taxonomy (NCBI): domain Eukaryota; kingdom Viridiplantae; phylum Streptophyta; class Magnoliopsida; order Proteales; family Nelumbonaceae; genus Nelumbo; species Nelumbo lutea. Next base: position 90,965,314 of record NC_142686.1, read on the forward strand.
CTTTTGCTTGTCCTCAAGCAAAGACATCAGCCATAAACTTAACATTCCCCCCTTCTGTTCTCACTATTTACCTGGTGATCTTTTTTAGATAGAAATGCATTGAGTAGTCGGGGAACTTTTGTAAGTGCTCAACTCTTATTCTTGTAAATTACCATTTAAGATATGTATCAGATCCGAGGAAAGGAGAATATGAATTTCATCATAGTCTAGCCTTCACTCCTAATTCATATATAAATCAGCTCCTTAATTGTCAAGGTTAATAATCAAATTTCACTAAATTTCACATCTGTAACTAAATCTCAATGAGAGTTCAACTTTAGAGTGCCCCTTTGAACCTCGGTTGTCACCACAATTACTTATTTCTAAGGGTGAGTGCATTTTATGCTCCATCTCACCTTTTTTTTTTTTTTTTTTTTTTTTTTTTTTTTTTTTTTTTTTTCTTTTCGGTGTGAGTGCATTTTATGCTCCATCTCACACTTTTCTCTCTCTTTTTTTTTTTTTTTTTTTTTTTTTTTGGTGTGAGTGCATCTTATGCTCCATCTCACACTGGTCACTTGTTTGAGGTAGGTAAATAGGACTCATGTTCTAAGCTGCTAGTTTTACTATTCAGCTCAGAATAGCGGAGTCAATTTGGGCTTTTGTCCTTCTTTGCAATTATTGAACCTCAAGAATTAGCACTTCAGATGTGCACTAGCTCTCTTGACCATTAACAATGAAATCAAGGGCTTCCATACACATGAAGGAAGTTAGGGCTAGTCATGCTGAAAGGCATATTCAGCTCCCCTTTTCTCCTGCATAAATCAAATTGGGTCATTCACAAGAATAAAAACTTAACAAGTACATCAGTCTCCCTCAACTCATTGAATTCCTTCTTAAAAAATCATCAAATAAATAGTAATGAACTTGAGGGGTTCCAGTCTTTTTTTTTTTTTTTTTTTTTTTTTTTTTTTTGGTTATGTCATTGCCTGCATATGTGTGTTGGGGTGCATGGTTTCAGCCCCCATACCCTAGCCTCGGGATCACTCCCCCACACTTAAGATGAACATTGTCCTCAATGTTTGTAGTGTTAGGCAGTAACAATAAAACTAGCAAGAGCATCATCAAGTAATAGGAGGTATTTAGAGGACTTCCCTGAAGATCATTCTTAAATTCTGCAATATGTTGTCGGTGGAAAACTTCTTCTGCTAGAAATCACTTGCAAACTAGAAGAGGAGATCAGTAGCTTTGTTCTAACTAAAAATAATTTAAACCAAATAATAAAAATACTACTATACACAATTCCAAACAATGTAAATAATTTAACCAGTTTGTAATACACAACAGAAACTTACAAGGCCAAGAAGTTTGAATTCTATCTAACAAAATAAATAAATAAATAAATTTAAAAAAACAAGATCAAAAGCCAATATAAATATCTCTTGGAATCTGATATGCAAGTGATAAACAAGTCATTTACAAGATTGAAACTAGCCTAAAAGTCTAAGAGTTCTTGAAATCAGCACACTACCAAAGTTATTTGATTTTTTTTTTTTTTTTTGGTTAGAACTTGACTTTTGAGAACAGTCACTTACAAAAACTCCAAACCTAATATCAATAAGTAGGTCTAAAATCTGTTGCAGTTAGGTCTGAAATAAGTTTGATCCCAAGAGCTTAAGACTTCTCTTTCAAGTCCCAACTTAAATGTCTTGTATGCCTCAGACCTGAAATCAGATCTGCAATTTTATAATGAAAGCAGCCTTGATTCAGATCTGAATACCATTACATCAAAAATATGAAGCTCTTTTTGGACCTCACAAACATTAGTCCTAATCCAATACAACCAATTCAGATTGGGTGCAAGTGATTTAAAAGATAACAAAACATCAAGTTCAAAGAAATTTCAGATCATGTACTCATACTGCCTCTGATTCTCTTGCACTTCATAACTGATTTTACCATTCATGGCTTAAATTTTCATCAATGAGGCAAGTCTGATGCATCAAATTGTGAATTGGGTGCTGTCACTACCCGAATTCACATCAAAATAGAGTGGGTTCAGGTCTGAGTTCAGATGAACTCAAATCTTAACCAAGCAGAATGCAGTCCTGCAACCGGCTGAACTCAGATCTGAACTTCAAATCTGAGTTTCAGATTTGAAAACTCACATGCTATTTTTTCATTGTTTTCTTTTTATTTTCTTTATCTTTTTTTTTTCTTTTTTTTTTTTTTATAAATCTAAAACAAAATACAGCAATGCAACCAAAATCTTTTTGGATGAGTGCAGGTCTGATTGATGAATGCAATTCAGATCTGAACTCATTTTAAATTTTTTTTTTTTTTCGGTTGAGTGCTGCAGTTCTGCTATAGTAGATCTGAGTGCCGAATGCAACTCAGATCTGCAACACTCATGATTTTGTGATTTTTTTTTTTTTTTTAGAGGGTAATAACTTCAAGATAGAAAGCAAAACAGGTCTCCTTTTATTAAAATTAAACTGAAACAAGGAAAATAAAGTAATCTACTAAAGAGATAAGAAGCATAACTACAGTAATACAGCAGTTGCATTCAAAGCAAAAATGAAAAATTAAGCAAATTAAACCAACTATGAATGCAATGCTGAAGAACTACATCTACCAGCTACACTAAATCAACAATCAAATATGAAGTAGGTCAACAATGGGAAAGAGAGCTAACTAGATCAGCAGTGGAGTTTCATGCTAATTGCTGTACTGTAGCAGCCCTGCTACAGCTCTGAATGCTAGTGGAATGCACTGCTGCTTTTATTGAATATGTGAGGCATCACAATTATTCAATCCAAACACACATCCTCACCAAATTTAGATTGGGTACAAGTGGGTAAAGCCAAGAATTCAGTCCACCCAGAATTCATAGAATGCTCTGTATCAGTTCAGTCCTCACATTATATCAACTGCATTTCAGATTTGAATTTCTCTCATTCCTTGCTATCCATTCACCCTTGAGGCAGGTTGGATGTATCATAGGGTGGATTGGGGTAGTGATGGCACCCAATTCACCTCAAACTTGCATCGGTTCAGATCTGAGTTCAGAGGAATTCAGATCTGAACTGAGCAGATCTGTAACAGCAGAATTCAGATCTGAACTCAAGTCTGAGTTTGGATCTGAATTCTCAATTGCCTTACCTTCAGTTATTGCTACCAAATTGTTTTTGGGGAATAGCAGAAGTGCCCTAGGGTGAATTGGGGTGGTGATGACACCCAATTCCCCTCAAAATTTCATCAGTTCAGGTCTGAGTTCAGAGGAACTCAGATCTGAACTGTTGCAGATCTGCAATAGCAGAATTCAGATCTGAACTCAGATCTGAGTTCTGATCCGAATTCTCAATTGCTCCTCTGGTTGTTCAAAATATCTCCCCCTTTTTTTTTTTCATTTGTTTTTTTTTTTCTTTTTGTAATGAAAGAAAAGAATAATAAAATCTGAAACACAAGCAACTCTTTTCGGTTGAGTGCTGCAGATCTGAAATCTGCTGATCTGAGTGCCGAATGCAACTCAGATCTGCAACACTCATGTTTATGTAAAATTTTTTTGTTTTTTTTTTTTTTCTTTTTGAAGGGAACAACATCAAGATTGAATAGAAATCAAATATGCCTTTATTAAAATGAAACTGAAACCAAAAAAAAGAAAGTAATCTACTTAAGAAAGAAGAAACATAACTACAGTAGTACAGCAGTTGCAGTCCAAGCTGAAATGAAAAAGTTAGCAAATTAACCCAACTATGAATGCAATGCTGAATGAGATCAGATTAAGAATGCTCAATGTTTCCTAATATTGCTTCTCTAAATCCTCGGCAACGGCGCCAAAAACTTGATGTGTGGCTCATTGTGACACTAGCAAATGCACTAGCCGTTCAAGTAATAAAGTAGTGAGTGAAGTATCGTTCCCACGAGGATTTAGGAAACAATTACCAATACTAAATTGAACATTTCTTATCTGATCAACAAATAAATCAAAACTCTAATGAAAGCTAAGAAATCCTAAATTAAAATCTATCTAAATCATTGGTCCAATTGCCTTCAATTCAGGTTAGAAGAGTAAGCAGTAAATGTCAATCTCAGAATTCAGCAATCTATCAATTTGGATCATTCGAATGAATCATGATTGAGCCTTGGTTTGGTGAAACCCCAAGGTCATGAACAGCCTCTCTCAAGCGCATGTTCATCCTATGCATGAGTGACGGTTCTTCTATCTCTAGCAAGAATCTAATCCCCATGCATGCATTTCTTCAAACACTTCTAAGGCATCAATTCAAATCTGAATTGATCACCAACTGAATTGTGCAAGTTATCTCTAACCTTGCACTCAATTCAGTTCTTGAATAGTAGATCTGAATTCCTAGAGTCTCTCTCAAGCACTCTAGGAATTCCAAACTGTAGATTAATTCGCCCAATCTGAAATTTGCAGATCTGAATTCTCTTTCAAGCAATTCAGATCTTGCAATCTCAGATCTGAGAATTCAGATCTGAGTTTTGAAGGTTAGTTGGCCGAATTGATCTGCAATCACACCCTTATTCAAGAAACTTCAAGTACAATGCATGATCATTTGAATGAATCAAAAAGAATTAGATTGCTGAACTGAAATTTTACAAGCTGAAATACATCAAGGAAGAATGGAAACAAGGAGAAAGAAGAAAGAACATATAACTAAGAAACTGAATTCAAATCAAAAGAGAATGAAACTACAAATGATTTATTACAAAAAATCTTTGAATCACAATCCCTCAATTCGAACTCACCTTCTTCTTCTAGCTTGCTTGTCTTGAACTTCCTTCAGCCCTTCTTCTTCTTCTTCCTTGCGCCTAGCCTTCTTCTCTTCTCTTCTCTCAAGGTGGCTGAACCTCTAAGAGTGGGAGAGCCTTTCTCTCAAGCAATTGAACAACTTTCTCCCCTCCTAGAGGCCTCCTTATATAGTTTTTCAAGGGGCTCTTGCCCCTTCTTGAAGCCTCTAGAATGGGGTGTATTACACCCCTCATGAACCTTCTAGAGTGCTCCCTCCTTCTCTTCAAGAAACTCCTAGAAGTTGCCGCCCCTAGCTCCCTTTGGGCTGCTATTTGGGCTACAACTTAGCTTGCTTTTGAGCTCATGTGGGCTACACTCTAGGCTGTTATTTGGGCTAAAAATGGGCCTTCCTTGCTGGGCCGAATTCTCCTCATAGCTAGGCTTTATTTTCTGGGGTTTTCTCAAGGAATTCACTTGCTCTTTTTGGGCCGAAGTGCTCTCTCTTGCTTCCACGACCGGGCTGGACTGAAATTGGTCTTTTTGAACCTTCTTTTCTTGCCTTTTTCCTTCATTCTCTTGGATTGATTATCCCTGAACCTATTCTTAGCATTAAGCTAAATTAAGGCAAAAATTAATAAAACCGGCATAAAAATCCATGCTAAAGTCCTCAAAAATTATAGATAAATTGTAAGTTCATCAGGCGTGCGTGCGTGTGCTGGTGGGCGTGTGCGGGCGAGCACGTGCGCTGGCGGGCGTGCTCGTGCATGTGCGGGCATGTGCATGCGTGAACTGCCACGTGTGGATGTGCTGTGGTGCCCCCGTGGTGTGTCATGGTGCAAGTGGTTAATGTGGTGCCTCCACGTGCGGTGTCCAATATTGGAAAACACTAAACTGCCGTGGTGTGTCATGATGCAAGTGGTTAATGTGGTGCCTCCACGTGCGGTGACCAATATTAGAAAACAATAAACTACCGTGGTGTGTCATGGTGCAAGTGGTTTCTGCCTAGTGCCTCCGCGTGCGATGACCAATATTAGAAAACACTAAACTACCGTGGTGTTCTCATAACGTGTTAACACTACACGTGCAGTGCTTTCTACTATTGTAGTGACATGGCTCTAACACACCATGTAGTAGTTTACAGCCCTACTGCACCCACCGTGTGTGGTGTAGGGCTGTAACACAACCACTTGCGTTAGGTGCACCAATTCCACCTTCCACCTTTGCATGGTGTGTAGTTTACAGGCACCCCTATTAACACAGGGCGCAAGTGGGTGTGCATCGTGGTGGATGTGCTGACACTGCACACAACGCCCCATGCTGCATCATTTTGCACTATGTGGGTGCGCACACCACACCCACATTGCAATTGGTGCCTCATGTGGTGTGTCGTGGTGCAAGGGATGTGCACACACACAATGCACTTGTGACCATTGTTGCTCTTTCAACATATCACCCATACACACCCCCATGCCACCGCTTTGATTGACGGTCCCAAACTCGTCTTTGTGTACCTTTCTTGCAGGAAACCAGCTCACCTTTTCATAAAATTAGCGTGGGAGTGTTCCCTTTTGATTCCATGCAATCCCATTTCCACAAAATAAAATTTGATTTTTTTTTTTTAGTAACTTTTGTAATTTCTATCAATTAAATATCAGTCAAAAACCATTTCTATCAATACTTTTCGGCATGAAACCAGCTTATTTTGGTGCACAAAATTTTTTGCAGGTGTGAAAAATCATCCCCCACCCTCCAAAATCATTTTCTCAGATCTTTCCAAAATTTTGACGATTTTTACTGATTAAAAGATAATAAAATTAATATTTCTCTCCACAATTTTATTATAATTATTTTCATCATTTTTCAATCCTAACTAATGTCACTTGTCAAGTTTAAGACCAATCTAAGCCGTACATCTCGAGACAACCCCAGTATGATTTTCCAGAGAAGTGATGTTTCTTGCTGGCAAAGCCCCAAAAGCTTAACGTACTCTTTGAGGGGGGGTGGCGACTCTGGGGGGGTTCCTCCTTGGGGGCACCATTGGGCGAGCGTTGGCAGTCATGGGGCTTCCCTCCCCGTCACCCATGACGCAAGGGTAGTGCAGTTGCATGCACTAGAGGCGACATGAAGGCACATTGATGCTTACCGAGCGCGACATGGTAGCGCAGTGACCTGCATCACAATGTGCAAGGTTTTACTTGATAGTCCATGCTTTTGCACAATGACGTGCACTAGAAGAGATCTGGGAGTGCGACGATGCACGCGTTGCAGCTTAACGTCTGTTGAGTGCCCCTTGATCGCAAGCGATGTGTGTTGTGTTGGGTGCCCTCGGCAGCATGCGCGGTCGCACTTGCTGTGTTGAGCACTGCGTGCGTTGCCGCAGCCTTAACAGTATCATCCCGTGCGTGTTCGTGAACACGCGTTTGTGGGTTAGCGATGCTGGGTTAGGTGACGTGCA
>NC_142686.1:91015000-91032500 GCF_056320005.1 Nelumbo lutea
CATTGGTCCAATTGCCTTCAATTCAGGTTAGAAGAGTAAGCAGTAAATGTCAATCTCAGAATTCAGCAATCTATCAATTTGGATCATTCGAATGAATCATGATTGAGCCTTGGTTTGGTGAAACCCCCAAGGTCATGAACAGCCTCTCTCAAGCGCATGTTCATCCTATGCATGAGTGACGGTTCTTCTATCTCTAGCAAGAATCTAATCCCCATGCATGCATTTCTTCAAACACTTCTAAGGCATCAATTCAAATCTGAATTGATCACCAACTGAATTGTGCAAGTTATCTCTAACCTTGCACTCAATTCAGTTCTTGAATAGTAGATCTGAATTCCTAGAGTCTCTCTCAAGCACTCTAGGAATTCCAAGCTGTAGATTAATTCGCCCAATCTGAAATTTGCAGATCTGAATTCTCTTTCAAGCAATTCAGATCTTGCAATCTCAGATCTGAGAATTCAGATCTGAGTTTTGAAGGTTAGTTGGCCGAATTGATCTGCAATCACACCCTTATTCAAGAAACTTCAAGTACAATGCATGATCATTTGAATGAATCAAAAAGAATTAGATTGCTGAACTGAAATTTTACAAGCTGAAATACATCAAGGAAGAATGGAAACAAGGAGAAAGAAGAAAGAACATATAACTAAGAAACTGAATTCAAATCAAAAGAGAATGAAACTACAAATGATTTATTACAAAAAATCTTTGAATCACAATCCCTCAATTCGAACTCACCTTCTTCTTCTAGCTTGCTTGTCTTGAACTTCCTTCAGCCCTTCTTCTTCTTCTTCCTTGCGCCTAGCCTTCTTCTCTTCTCTTCTATCAAGGTGGCTGAACCTCTAAGAGTGGGAGAGCCTTTCTCTCAAGCAATTGAACAACTTTCTCCCCTCCTAGAGGCCTCCTTATATAGTTTTTCAAGGGGGCTCTTGCCCCTTCTTGAAGCCTCTAGAATGGGGTGTATTACACCCCTCATGAACCTTCTAGAGTGCTCCCTCCTTCTCTTCAAGAAACTCCTAGAAGTTGCCGCCCCTAGCTCCCTTTGGGCTGCTATTTGGGCTACAACTTAGCTTGCTTTTGAGCTCATGTGGGCTACACTCTAGGCTGTTATTTGGGCTAAAAATGGGCCTTCCTTGCTGGGCCGAATTCTCCTCATAGCTAGGCTTTATTTTCTGGGGTTTTCTCAAGGAATTCACTTGCTCTTTTTGGGCCGAAGTGCTCTCTCTTGCTTCCACGACCGGGCTGGACTGAAATTGGTCTTTTTGAACCTTCTTTTCTTGCCTTTTTCCTTCCTTCTCTTGGATTGATTATCCCTGAACCTATTCTTAGCATTAAGCTAAATTAAGGCAAAAATTAATAAAACCGGCATAAAAATCCATGCTAAAGTCCTCAAAAATTATAGATAAATTGTAAGTTCATCAAATACCCCCACACTTAAGCTTTTGCTTGTCCTCAAGCAAAGACATCAGCCATAAACTTAACATTCCCCCCTTCTGTTCTCACCATTTACCTGGTGAACTTTTTAAGATAGAAATGCATTGAGTAGTCGGGGAACTTTTGTAAGTGCTCAACTCTTATTCTTGTAAATTACCATTTAAGATATGTATCAGATCCGAGGAAAGGAGAATATGAATTTCATCATAGTCTAGCCTTCACTCCTAATTCATATATAAATCAGCTCCTTAATTGTCAAGGTTAATAATCAAATTTCACTAAGTTTCACATCTGTAACTAAATCTCAATGAGAGTTCAACTTTACAGTGCCCCTTTGAACCTCGGTTGTCACCACAATTACTTATTTCTAAGGGTGAGTGCATTTTATGCTCCATCTCACCTTTTTTTTTTTTTTTTTTTTTTTTTTTTTTTTTTTCTTTTTTTTCTTTTCGGTGTGAGTGCATTTTATGCTCCATCTCACACTTTTCTCTCTCTTTTTTTTTTTTTTTTTTTTTTTTTTTGGTGTGAGTGCATCTTATGCTCCATCTCACACTGGTCACTTGTTTGAGGTAGGTAAATAGGACTCATGTTCTAAGCTGCTAGTTTTACTATTCAGCTCAGAATAGCGGAGTCAATTTGGGCTTTTGTCCTTCTTTGCAATTATTGAACCTCAAGAATTAGCACTTCAGATGTGCACTAGCTCTCTTGACCATTAACAATGAAATCAAGGGCTTCCATACACATGAAGGAAGTTAGGGCTAGTCATGCTGAAAGGCATATTCAGCTCCCCTTTTCTCCTGCATAAATCAAATTGGGTCATTCACAAGAATAAAAACTTAACAAGTACATCAGTCTCCCTCAACTCATTGAATTCCTTCTTAAAAAATCATCAAATAAATAGTAATGAACTTGAGGGGTTCCAGTCTTTTTTTTTTTTTTTTTTTTTTTTTTTTTTGGTTATGTCATTGCCTGCATATGTGTGTTGGGGTGCATGGTTTCAGCCCCCATACCCTAGCCTCGGGCTCACTCCCCCACACTTAAGATGAACATTGTCCTCAATGTTTGTAGTGTTAGGCAGTAACAATAAAACTAGCAAGAGCATCATCAAGTAATAGGAGGTATTTAGAGGACTTCCCTGAAGATCATTCTTAAATTCTGCAATATGTTGTCGGTGGAAAACTTCTTCTGCTAGAAATCACTTGCAAACTAGAAGAGGAGATCAGTAGCTTTGTTCTAACTAAAAATAATTTAAACCAAATAATAAAAATACTACTATACACAATTCCAAACAATGTAAATAATTTAACCAGTTTGTAATACACAACAGAAACTTACAAGGCCAAGAAGTTTGAATTCTATCTAACAAAATAAATAAATAAATAAATTTAAAAAAACAAGATCAAAAGCCAATATAAATATCTCTTGGAATCTGATATGCAAGTGATAAACAAGTCATTTACAAGATTGAAACTAGCCTAAAAGTCTAAGAGTTCTTGAAATCAGCACACTACCAAAGTTATTTGATTTTTTTTTTTTTTTTTTTTTTTTGGTTAGAACTTGACTTTTGAGAACAATCACTTACAAAAACTCCAAACCTAATATCAATAAGTAGGTCTAAAATCTGTTGCAGTTAGGTCTGAAATAAGTTTGATCCCAAGAGCTTAAGACTTCTCTTTCAAGTCCCAACTTAAATGTCTTGTATGCCTCAGACCTGAAATCAGATCTGCAATTTTATAATGAAAGCAGCCTTGATTCAGATCTGAATACCATTACATCAAAAATATGAAGCTCTTTTTGGACCTCACAAACATTAGTCCTAATCCAATACAACCAATTCAGATTGGGTGCAAGTGATTTAAAAGATAACAAAACATCAAGTTCAAAGAAATTTCAGATCATGTACTCATACTGCCTCTGATTCTCTTGCACTTCATAACTGATTTTACCATTCATGGCTTAAATTTTCATCAATGAGGCAAGTCTGATGCATCAAATTGTGAATTGGGTGCTGTCACTACCCGAATTCACATCAAAATAGAGTGGGTTCAGGTCTGAGTTCAGATGAACTCAAATCTGAACCAAGCAGAATGCAGTCCTGCAACCGGCTGAACTCAGATCTGAACTTCAAATCTGAGTTTCAGATTTGAAAACTCACATGCTATTTTTTCATTGTTTTCTTTTTATTTTCTTTATCTTTTTTTTTTCTTTTTTTTTTTTATAAATCTAAAACAAAATACAGCAATGCAACCAAAATCTTTTTGGATGAGTGCAGGTCTGATTGATGAATGCAATTCAGATCTGAACTCATTTTAAATTTTTTTTTTTTTCGGTTGAGTGCTGCAGTTCTGCTATAGTAGATCTGAGTGCCGAATGCAACTCAGATCTGCAACACTCATGATTTTGTGATTTTTTTTTTTTTTTAGAGGGTAATAACTTTAAGATAGAAAGCAAAACAGGTCTCCTTTTATTAAAATTAAACTGAAACAAGGAAAATAAAGTAATCTACTAAAGAGATAAGAAGCATAACTACAGTAATACAGCAGTTGCATTCAAAGCAAAAATGAAAAATTAAGCAAATTAAACCAACTATGAATGCAATGCTGAAGAACTACATCTACCAGCTACACTAAATCAACAATCAAATATGAAGTAGGTCAACAAAGGGAAAGAGAGCTAACTAGATCAGCAGTGGAGTTTCATGCTAATTGCTGTACTGTAGCAGCCCTGCTACAGCTCTGAATGCTAGTGGAATGCACTGCTGCTTTTATTGAATATGTGAGGCATCACAATTATTCAATCCAAACACACATCCTCACCAAATTTAGATTGGGTACAAGTGGGTAAAGCCAAGAATTCAGTCCACCCAGAATTCATAGAATGCTCTGTATCAGTTCAGTCCTCACATTATATCAACTGCATTTCAGATTTGAATTTCTCTCATTCCTTGCTATCCATTCACCCTTGAGGCAGGTTGGATGTATCATAGGGTGGATTGGGGTAGTGATGGCACCCAATTCACCTCAAACTTGCATCGGTTCAGATCTGAGTTCAGAGGAATTCAGATCTGAACTGAGCAGATCTGTAACAGCAGAATTCAGATCTGAACTCAAGTCTGAGTTTGGATCTGAATTCTCAATTGCCTTACCTTCAGTTATTGCTACCAAATTGTTTTTGGGGAATAGCAGAAGTGCCCTAGGGTGAATTGGGGTGGTGATGACACCCAATTCCCCTCAAAATTTCATCAGTTCAGGTCTGAGTTCAGAGGAACTCAGATCTGAACTGTTGCAGATCTGCAATAGCAGAATTCAGATCTGAACTCAGATCTGAGTTCTGATCCGAATTCTCAATTGCTCCTCTGGTTGTTCAAAAGATCTCCCCCTTTTTTTTTTCATTTGTTTTTTTTTTTTTTTTTGTAATGAAAGAAAAGAATAATAAAATCTGAAACACAAGCAACTCTTTTCGGCTGAGTGCTGCAGATCTGAAATCTGCTGATCTGAGTGCCGAATGCAACTCAGATCTGCAACACTCATGTTTATGTGAATTTTTTTTTTTTTCTTTTTGAAGGGAACAACATCAAGATTGAATAGAAATCAAATATGCCTTTATTAAAATGAAACTGAAACCAAAAAAAAGAAATTAATCTACTTAAGAAAGAAGAAACATAACTACAGTAGTACAGCAGTTGCATTCAAAACTAAAATGTAAAGTTAAGAAAATTAAACCAACTATGAATGCAATGCTGAATGATACCAGATTAAGAATGCTCAATGTTTCCTAATATTGTTTCTCTAATTCCCCGGCAACGGCGCCAAAAACTTGATGTGTGGCTCATTGTGACACTAGCAAGTGCACTAGCCGTTCAAGTAATAAAGTAGTGAGTGAAGTATCGTTCCCACGAGGATTTAGGAAACAATTACCAATACTAAATTGAACATTTCTTATCTGATCAACAAATAAATCAAAACTCTAATGAAAGCTAAGAAATCCTAAATTAAAATCTATCTAAATCATTGGTCCAATTGCCTTCAATTCAGGTTAGAAGAGTAAGCAGTAAATGTCAATCTCAGAATTCAGCAATCTATCAATTTGGATCATTCGAATGAATCATGATTGAGCCTTGGTTTGGTGAAACCCCCAAGGTCATGAACAGCCTCTCTCAAGCGCATGTTCATCCTATGCATGAGTGACGGTTCTTCTATCTCTAGCAAGAATCTAATCCCCATGCATGCATTTCTTCAAACACTTCTAAGGCATCAATTCAAATCTGAATTGATCACCAACTGAATTGTGCAAGTTATCTCTAACCTTGCACTCAATTCAGTTCTTGAATAGTAGATCTGAATTCCTAGAGTCTCTCTCAAGCACTCTAGGAATTCCAAGCTGTAGATTAATTCGCCCAATCTGAAATTTGCAGATCTGAATTCTCTTTCAAGCAATTCAGATCTTGCAATCTCAGATCTGAGAATTCAGATCTGAGTTTTGAAGGTTAGTTGGCCGAATTGATCTGCAATCACACCCTTATTCAAGAAACTTCAAGTACAATGCATGATCATTTGAATGAATCAAAAAGAATTAGATTGCTGAACTGAAATTTTACAAGCTGAAATACATCAAGGAAGAATGGAAACAAGGAGAAAGAAGAAAGAACATATAACTAAGAAACTGAATTCAAATCAAAAGAGAATGAAACTACAAATGATTTATTACAAAAAATCTTTGAATCACAATCCCTCAATTCGAACTCACCTTCTTCTTCTAGCTTGCTTGTCTTGAACTTCCTTCAGCCCTTCTTCTTCTTCTTCCTTGCGCCTAGCCTTCTTCTCTTCTCTTCTATCAAGGTGGCTGAACCTCTAAGAGTGGGAGAGCCTTTCTCTCAAGCAATTGAACAACTTTCTCCCCTCCTAGAGGCCTCCTTATATAGTTTTTCAAGGGGGCTCTTGCCCCTTCTTGAAGCCTCTAGAATGGGGTGTATTACACCCCTCATGAACCTTCTAGAGTGCTCCCTCCTTCTCTTCAAGAAACTCCTAGAAGTTGCCGCCCCTAGCTCCCTTTGGGCTGCTATTTGGGCTACAACTTAGCTTGCTTTTGAGCTCATGTGGGCTACACTCTAGGCTGTTATTTGGGCTAAAAATGGGCCTTCCTTGCTGGGCCGAATTCTCCTCATAGCTAGGCTTTATTTTCTGGGGTTTTCTCAAGGAATTCACTTGCTCTTTTTGGGCCGAAGTGCTCTCTCTTGCTTCCACGACCGGGCTGGACTGAAATTGGTCTTTTTGAACCTTCTTTTCTTGCCTTTTTCCTTCCTTCTCTTGGATTGATTATCCCTGAACCTATTCTTAGCATTAAGCTAAATTAAGGCAAAAATTAATAAAACCGGCATAAAAATCCATGCTAAAGTCCTCAAAAATTATAGATAAATTGTAAGTTCATCAAATACCCCCACACTTAAGCTTTTGCTTGTCCTCAAGCAAAGACATCAGCCATAAACTTAACATTCCCCCCTTCTGTTCTCACCATTTACCTGGTGAACTTTTTAAGATAGAAATGCATTGAGTAGTCGGGGAACTTTTGTAAGTGCTCAACTCTTATTCTTGTAAATTACCATTTAAGATATGTATCAGATCCGAGGAAAGGAGAATATGAATTTCATCATAGTCTAGCCTTCACTCCTAATTCATATATAAATCAGCTCCTTAATTGTCAAGGTTAATAATCAAATTTCACTAAGTTTCACATCTGTAACTAAATCTCAATGAGAGTTCAACTTTACAGTGCCCCTTTGAACCTCGGTTGTCACCACAATTACTTATTTCTAAGGGTGAGTGCATTTTATGCTCCATCTCACCTTTTTTTTTTTTTTTTTTTTTTTTTTTTTTTTTTCTTTTTTTTCTTTTCGGTGTGAGTGCATTTTATGCTCCATCTCACACTTTTCTCTCTCTTTTTTTTTTTTTTTTTTTTTTTTTTTGGTGTGAGTGCATCTTATGCTCCATCTCACACTGGTCACTTGTTTGAGGTAGGTAAATAGGACTCATGTTCTAAGCTGCTAGTTTTACTATTCAGCTCAGAATAGCGGAGTCAATTTGGGCTTTTGTCCTTCTTTGCAATTATTGAACCTCAAGAATTAGCACTTCAGATGTGCACTAGCTCTCTTGACCATTAACAATGAAATCAAGGGCTTCCATACACATGAAGGAAGTTAGGGCTAGTCATGCTGAAAGGCATATTCAGCTCCCCTTTTCTCCTGCATAAATCAAATTGGGTCATTCACAAGAATAAAAACTTAACAAGTACATCAGTCTCCCTCAACTCATTGAATTCCTTCTTAAAAAATCATCAAATAAATAGTAATGAACTTGAGGGGTTCCAGTCTTTTTTTTTTTTTTTTTTTTTTTTTTTTTGGTTATGTCATTGCCTGCATATGTGTGTTGGGGTGCATGGTTTCAGCCCCCATACCCTAGCCTCGGGCTCACTCCCCCACACTTAAGATGAACATTGTCCTCAATGTTTGTAGTGTTAGGCAGTAACAATAAAACTAGCAAGAGCATCATCAAGTAATAGGAGGTATTTAGAGGACTTCCCTGAAGATCATTCTTAAATTCTGCAATATGTTGTCGGTGGAAAACTTCTTCTGCTAGAAATCACTTGCAAACTAGAAGAGGAGATCAGTAGCTTTGTTCTAACTAAAAATAATTTAAACCAAATAATAAAAATACTACTATACACAATTCCAAACAATGTAAATAATTTAACCAGTTTGTAATACACAACAGAAACTTACAAGGCCAAGAAGTTTGAATTCTATCTAACAAAATAAATAAATAAATAAATTTAAAAAAACAAGATCAAAAGCCAATATAAATATCTCTTGGAATCTGATATGCAAGTGATAAACAAGTCATTTACAAGATTGAAACTAGCCTAAAAGTCTAAGAGTTCTTGAAATCAGCACACTACCAAAGTTATTTGATTTTTTTTTTTTTTTTTTTTTTTTGGTTAGAACTTGACTTTTGAGAACAATCACTTACAAAAACTCCAAACCTAATATCAATAAGTAGGTCTAAAATCTGTTGCAGTTAGGTCTGAAATAAGTTTGATCCCAAGAGCTTAAGACTTCTCTTTCAAGTCCCAACTTAAATGTCTTGTATGCCTCAGACCTGAAATCAGATCTGCAATTTTATAATGAAAGCAGCCTTGATTCAGATCTGAATACCATTACATCAAAAATATGAAGCTCTTTTTGGACCTCACAAACATTAGTCCTAATCCAATACAACCAATTCAGATTGGGTGCAAGTGATTTAAAAGATAACAAAACATCAAGTTCAAAGAAATTTCAGATCATGTACTCATACTGCCTCTGATTCTCTTGCACTTCATAACTGATTTTACCATTCATGGCTTAAATTTTCATCAATGAGGCAAGTCTGATGCATCAAATTGTGAATTGGGTGCTGTCACTACCCGAATTCACATCAAAATAGAGTGGGTTCAGGTCTGAGTTCAGATGAACTCAAATCTGAACCAAGCAGAATGCAGTCCTGCAACCGGCTGAACTCAGATCTGAACTTCAAATCTGAGTTTCAGATTTGAAAACTCACATGCTATTTTTTCATTGTTTTCTTTTTATTTTCTTTATCTTTTTTTTTTCTTTTTTTTTTTTTATAAATCTAAAACAAAATACAGCAATGCAACCAAAATCTTTTTGGATGAGTGCAGGTCTGATTGATGAATGCAATTCAGATCTGAACTCATTTTAAATTTTTTTTTTTTTCGGTTGAGTGCTGCAGTTCTGCTATAGTAGATCTGAGTGCCGAATGCAACTCAGATCTGCAACACTCATGATTTTGTGATTTTTTTTTTTTTAGAGGGTAATAACTTTAAGATAGAAAGCAAAACAGGTCTCCTTTTATTAAAATTAAACTGAAACAAGGAAAATAAAGTAATCTACTAAAGAGATAAGAAGCATAACTACAGTAATACAGCAGTTGCATTCAAAGCAAAAATGAAAAATTAAGCAAATTAAACCAACTATGAATGCAATGCTGAAGAACTACATCTACCAGCTACACTAAATCAACAATCAAATATGAAGTAGGTCAACAAAGGGAAAGAGAGCTAACTAGATCAGCAGTGGAGTTTCATGCTAATTGCTGTACTGTAGCAGCCCTGCTACAGCTCTGAATGCTAGTGGAATGCACTGCTGCTTTTATTGAATATGTGAGGCATCACAATTATTCAATCCAAACACACATCCTCACCAAATTTAGATTGGGTACAAGTGGGTAAAGCCAAGAATTCAGTCCACCCAGAATTCATAGAATGCTCTGTATCAGTTCAGTCCTCACATTATATCAACTGCATTTCAGATTTGAATTTCTCTCATTCCTTGCTATCCATTCACCCTTGAGGCAGGTTGGATGTATCATAGGGTGGATTGGGGTAGTGATGGCACCCAATTCACCTCAAACTTGCATCGGTTCAGATCTGAGTTCAGAGGAATTCAGATCTGAACTGAGCAGATCTGTAACAGCAGAATTCAGATCTGAACTCAAGTCTGAGTTTGGATCTGAATTCTCAATTGCCTTACCTTCAGTTATTGCTACCAAATTGTTTTTGGGGAATAGCAGAAGTGCCCTAGGGTGAATTGGGGTGGTGATGACACCCAATTCCCCTCAAAATTTCATCAGTTCAGGTCTGAGTTCAGAGGAACTCAGATCTGAACTGTTGCAGATCTGCAATAGCAGAATTCAGATCTGAACTCAGATCTGAGTTCTGATCCGAATTCTCAATTGCTCCTCTGGTTGTTCAAAAGATCTCCCCCTTTTTTTTTTCATTTGTTTTTTTTTTTTTTTTTGTAATGAAAGAAAAGAATAATAAAATCTGAAACACAAGCAACTCTTTTCGGCTGAGTGCTGCAGATCTGAAATCTGCTGATCTGAGTGCCGAATGCAACTCAGATCTGCAACACTCATGTTTATGTGAATTTTTTTTTTTTTCTTTTTGAAGGGAACAACATCAAGATTGAATAGAAATCAAATATGCCTTTATTAAAATGAAACTGAAACCAAAAAAAAGAAATTAATCTACTTAAGAAAGAAGAAACATAACTACAGTAGTACAGCAGTTGCATTCAAAACTAAAATGTAAAGTTAAGAAAATTAAACCAACTATGAATGCAATGCTGAATGATACCAGATTAAGAATGCTCAATGTTTCCTAATATTGTTTCTCTAATTCCCCGGCAACGGCGCCAAAAACTTGATGTGTGGCTCATTGTGACACTAGCAAGTGCACTAGCCGTTCAAGTAATAAAGTAGTGAGTGAAGTATCGTTCCCACGAGGATTTAGGAAACAATTACCAATACTAAATTGAACATTTCTTATCTGATCAACAAATAAATCAAAACTCTAATGAAAGCTAAGAAATCCTAAATTAAAATCTATCTAAATCATTGGTCCAATTGCCTTCAATTCAGGTTAGAAGAGTAAGCAGTAAATGTCAATCTCAGAATTCAGCAATCTATCAATTTGGATCATTCGAATGAATCATGATTGAGCCTTGGTTTGGTGAAACCCCCAAGGTCATGAACAGCCTCTCTCAAGCGCATGTTCATCCTATGCATGAGTGACGGTTCTTCTATCTCTAGCAAGAATCTAATCCCCATGCATGCATTTCTTCAAACACTTCTAAGGCATCAATTCAAATCTGAATTGATCACCAACTGAATTGTGCAAGTTATCTCTAACCTTGCACTCAATTCAGTTCTTGAATAGTAGATCTGAATTCCTAGAGTCTCTCTCAAGCACTCTAGGAATTCCAAGCTGTAGATTAATTCGCCCAATCTGAAATTTGCAGATCTGAATTCTCTTTCAAGCAATTCAGATCTTGCAATCTCAGATCTGAGAATTCAGATCTGAGTTTTGAAGGTTAGTTGGCCGAATTGATCTGCAATCACACCCTTATTCAAGAAACTTCAAGTACAATGCATGATCATTTGAATGAATCAAAAAGAATTAGATTGCTGAACTGAAATTTTACAAGCTGAAATACATCAAGGAAGAATGGAAACAAGGAGAAAGAAGAAAGAACATATAACTAAGAAACTGAATTCAAATCAAAAGAGAATGAAACTACAAATGATTTATTACAAAAAATCTTTGAATCACAATCCCTCAATTCGAACTCACCTTCTTCTTCTAGCTTGCTTGTCTTGAACTTCCTTCAGCCCTTCTTCTTCTTCTTCCTTGCGCCTAGCCTTCTTCTCTTCTCTTCTATCAAGGTGGCTGAACCTCTAAGAGTGGGAGAGCCTTTCTCTCAAGCAATTGAACAACTTTCTCCCCTCCTAGAGGCCTCCTTATATAGTTTTTCAAGGGGGCTCTTGCCCCTTCTTGAAGCCTCTAGAATGGGGTGTATTACACCCCTCATGAACCTTCTAGAGTGCTCCCTCCTTCTCTTCAAGAAACTCCTAGAAGTTGCCGCCCCTAGCTCCCTTTGGGCTGCTATTTGGGCTACAACTTAGCTTGCTTTTGAGCTCATGTGGGCTACACTCTAGGCTGTTATTTGGGCTAAAAATGGGCCTTCCTTGCTGGGCCGAATTCTCCTCATAGCTAGGCTTTATTTTCTGGGGTTTTCTCAAGGAATTCACTTGCTCTTTTTGGGCCGAAGTGCTCTCTCTTGCTTCCACGACCGGGCTGGACTGAAATTGGTCTTTTTGAACCTTCTTTTCTTGCCTTTTTCCTTCCTTCTCTTGGATTGATTATCCCTGAACCTATTCTTAGCATTAAGCTAAATTAAGGCAAAAATTAATAAAACCGGCATAAAAATCCATGCTAAAGTCCTCAAAAATTATAGATAAATTGTAAGTTCATCAAATACCCCCACACTTAAGCTTTTGCTTGTCCTCAAGCAAAGACATCAGCCATAAACTTAACATTCCCCCCTTCTGTTCTCACCATTTACCTGGTGAACTTTTTAAGATAGAAATGCATTGAGTAGTCGGGGAACTTTTGTAAGTGCTCAACTCTTATTCTTGTAAATTACCATTTAAGATATGTATCAGATCCGAGGAAAGGAGAATATGAATTTCATCATAGTCTAGCCTTCACTCCTAATTCATATATAAATCAGCTCCTTAATTGTCAAGGTTAATAATCAAATTTCACTAAGTTTCACATCTGTAACTAAATCTCAATGAGAGTTCAACTTTACAGTGCCCCTTTGAACCTCGGTTGTCACCACAATTACTTATTTCTAAGGGTGAGTGCATTTTATGCTCCATCTCACCTTTTTTTTTTTTTTTTTTTTTTTTTTTTTTTTTTCTTTTTTTTCTTTTCGGTGTGAGTGCATTTTATGCTCCATCTCACACTTTTCTCTCTCTTTTTTTTTTTTTTTTTTTTTTTTTGGTGTGAGTGCATCTTATGCTCCATCTCACACTGGTCACTTGTTTGAGGTAGGTAAATAGGACTCATGTTCTAAGCTGCTAGTTTTACTATTCAGCTCAGAATAGCGGAGTCAATTTGGGCTTTTGTCCTTCTTTGCAATTATTGAACCTCAAGAATTAGCACTTCAGATGTGCACTAGCTCTCTTGACCATTAACAATGAAATCAAGGGCTTCCATACACATGAAGGAAGTTAGGGCTAGTCATGCTGAAAGGCATATTCAGCTCCCCTTTTCTCCTGCATAAATCAAATTGGGTCATTCACAAGAATAAAAACTTAACAAGTACATCAGTCTCCCTCAACTCATTGAATTCCTTCTTAAAAAATCATCAAATAAATAGTAATGAACTTGAGGGGTTCCAGTCTTTTTTTTTTTTTTTTTTTTTTTTTTTTTTGGTTATGTCATTGCCTGCATATGTGTGTTGGGGTGCATGGTTTCAGCCCCCATACCCTAGCCTCGGGCTCACTCCCCCACACTTAAGATGAACATTGTCCTCAATGTTTGTAGTGTTAGGCAGTAACAATAAAACTAGCAAGAGCATCATCAAGTAATAGGAGGTATTTAGAGGACTTCCCTGAAGATCATTCTTAAATTCTGCAATATGTTGTCGGTGGAAAACTTCTTCTGCTAGAAATCACTTGCAAACTAGAAGAGGAGATCAGTAGCTTTGTTCTAACTAAAAATAATTTAAACCAAATAATAAAAATACTACTATACACAATTCCAAACAATGTAAATAATTTAACCAGTTTGTAATACACAACAGAAACTTACAAGGCCAAGAAGTTTGAATTCTATCTAACAAAATAAATAAATAAATAAATTTAAAAAAACAAGATCAAAAGCCAATATAAATATCTCTTGGAATCTGATATGCAAGTGATAAACAAGTCATTTACAAGATTGAAACTAGCCTAAAAGTCTAAGAGTTCTTGAAATCAGCACACTACCAAAGTTATTTGATTTTTTTTTTTTTTTTTTTTTTTGGTTAGAACTTGACTTTTGAGAACAGTCACTTACAAAAACTCCAAACCTAATATCAATAAGTAGGTCTAAAATCTGTTGCAGTTAGGTCTGAAATAAGTTTGATCCCAAGAGCTTAAGACTTCTCTTTCAAGTCCCAACTTAAATGTCTTGTATGCCTCAGACCTGAAATCAGATCTGCAATTTTATAATGAAAGCAGCCTTGATTCAGATCTGAATACCATTACATCAAAAATATGAAGCTCTTTTTGGACCTCACAAACATTAGTCCTAATCCAATACAACCAATTCAGATTGGGTGCAAGTGATTTAAAAGATAACAAAACATCAAGTTCAAAGAAATTTCAGATCATGTACTCATACTGCCTCTGATTCTCTTGCACTTCATAACTGATTTTACCATTCATGGCTTAAATTTTCATCAATGAGGCAAGTCTGATGCATCAAATTGTGAATTGGGTGCTGTCACTACCCGAATTCACATCAAAATAGAGTGGGTTCAGGTCTGAGTTCAGATGAACTCAAATCTGAACCAAGCAGAATGCAGTCCTGCAACCGGCTGAACTCAGATCTGAACTTCAAATCTGAGTTTCAGATTTGAAAACTCACATGCTATTTTTTCATTGTTTTCTTTTTATTTTCTTTATCTTTTTTTTTTCTTTTTTTTTTTTTTATAAATCTAAAACAAAATACAGCAATGCAACCAAAATCTTTTTGGATGAGTGCAGGTCTGATTGATGAATGCAATTCAGATCTGAACTCATTTTAAATTTTTTTTTTTTTTCGGTTGAGTGCTGCAGTTCTGCTATAGTAGATCTGAGTGCCGAATGCAACTCAGATCTGCAACACTCATGATTTTGTGATTTTTTTTTTTTTTAGAGGGTAATAACTTTAAGATAGAAAGCAAAACAGGTCTCCTTTTATTAAAATTAAACTGAAACAAGGAAAATAAAGTAATCTACTAAAGAGATAAGAAGCATAACTACAGTAATACAGCAGTTGCATTCAAAGCAAAAATGAAAAATTAAGCAAATTAAACCAACTATGAATGCAATGCTGAAGAACTACATCTACCAGCTACACTAAATCAACAATCAAATATGAAGTAGGTCAACAAAGGGAAAGAGAGCTAACTAGATCAGCAGTGGAGTTTCATGCTAATTGCTGTACTGTAGCAGCCCTGCTACAGCTCTGAATGCTAGTGGAATGCACTGCTGCTTTTATTGAATATGTGAGGCATCACAATTATTCAATCCAAACACACATCCTCACCAAATTTAGATTGGGTACAAGTGGGTAAAGCCAAGAATTCAGTCCACCCAGAATTCATAGAATGCTCTGTATCAGTTCAGTCCTCACATTATATCAACTGCATTTCAGATTTGAATTTCTCTCATTCCTTGCTATCCATTCACCCTTGAGGCAGGTTGGATGTATCATAGGGTGGATTGGGGTAGTGATGGCACCCAATTCACCTCAAACTTGCATCGGTTCAGATCTGAGTTCAGAGGAATTCAGATCTGAACTGAGCAGATCTGTAACAGCAGAATTCAGATCTGAACTCAAGTCTGAGTTTGGATCTGAATTCTCAATTGCCTTACCTTCAGTTATTGCTACCAAATTGTTTTTGGGGAATAGCAGAAGTGCCCTAGGGTGAATTGGGGTGGTGATGACACCCAATTCCCCTCAAAATTTCATCAGTTCAGGTCTGAGTTCAGAGGAACTCAGATCTGAACTGTTGCAGATCTGCAATAGCAGAATTCAGATCTGAACTCAGATCTGAGTTCTGATCCGAATTCTCAATTGCTCCTCTGGTTGTTCAAAAGATCTCCCCCTTTTTTTTTTCATTTGTTTTTTTTTTTTTTTTGTAATGAAAGAAAAGAATAATAAAATCTGAAACACAAGCAACTCTTTTCGGCTGAGTGCTGCAGATCTGAAATCTGCTGATCTGAGTGCCGAATGCAACTCAGATCTGCAACACTCATGTTTATGTGAATTTTTTTTTTTTTCTTTTTGAAGGGAACAACATCAAGATTGAATAGAAATCAAATATGCCTTTATTAAAATGAAACTGAAACCAAAAAAAAGAAATTAATCTACTTAAGAAAGAAGAAACATAACTACAGTAGTACAGCAGTTGCATTCAAAACTAAAATGTAAAGTTAAGAAAATTAAACCAACTATGAATGCAATGCTGAATGATACCAGATTAAGAATGCTCAATGTTTCCTAATATTGTTTCTCTAATTCCCCGGCAACGGCGCCAAAAACTTGATGTGTGGCTCATTGTGACACTAGCAAGTGCACTAGCCGTTCAAGTAATAAAGTAGTGAGTGAAGTATCGTTCCCACGAGGATTTAGGAAACAATTACCAATACTAAATTGAACATTTCTTATCTGATCAACAAATAAATCAAAACTCTAATGAAAGCTAAGAAATCCTAAATTAAAATCTATCTAAATCATTGGTCCAATTGCCTTCAATTCAGGTTAGAAGAGTAAGCAGTAAATGTCAATCTCAGAATTCAGCAATCTATCAATTTGGATCATTCGAATGAATCATGATTGAGCCTTGGTTTGGTGAAACCCCCAAGGTCATGAACAGCCTCTCTCAAGCGCATGTTCATCCTATGCATGAGTGACGGTTCTTCTATCTCTAGCAAGAATCTAATCCCCATGCATGCATTTCTTCAAACACTTCTAAGGCATCAATTCAAATCTGAATTGATCACCAACTGAATTGTGCAAGTTATCTCTAACCTTGCACTCAATTCAGTTCTTGAATAGTAGATCTGAATTCCTAGAGTCTCTCTCAAGCACTCTAGGAATTCCAAGCTGTAGATTAATTCGCCCAATCTGAAATTTGCAGATCTGAATTCTCTTTCAAGCAATTCAGATCTTGCAATCTCAGATCTGAGAATTCAGATCTGAGTTTTGAAGGTTAGTTGGCCGAATTGATCTGCAATCACACCCTTATTCAAGAAACTTCAAGTACAATGCATGATCATTTGAATGAATCAAAAAGAATTAGATTGCTGAACTGAAATTTTACAAGCTGAAATACATCAAGGAAGAATGGAAACAAGGAGAAAGAAGAAAGAACATATAACTAAGAAACTGAATTCAAATCAAAAGAGAATGAAACTACAAATGATTTATTACAAAAAATCTTTGAATCACAATCCCTCAATTCGAACTCACCTTCTTCTTCTAGCTTGCTTGTCTTGAACTTCCTTCAGCCCTTCTTCTTCTTCTTCCTTGCGCCTAGCCTTCTTCTCTTCTCTTCTATCAAGGTGGCTGAACCTCTAAGAGTGGGAGAGCCTTTCTCTCAAGCAATTGAACAACTTTCTCCCCTCCTAGAGGCCTCCTTATATAGTTTTTCAAGGGGGCTCTTGCCCCTTCTTGAAGCCTCTAGAATGGGGTGTATTACACCCCTCATGAACCTTCTAGAGTGCTCCCTCCTTCTCTTCAAGAAACTCCTAGAAGTTGCCGCCCCTAGCTCCCTTTGGGCTGCTATTTGGGCTACAACTTAGCTTGCTTTTGAGCTCATGTGGGCTACACTCTAGGCTGTTATTTGGGCTAAAAATGGGCCTTCCTTGCTGGGCCGAATTCTCCTCATAGCTAGGCTTTATTTTCTGGGGTT
>NC_142686.1:91067500-91070000 GCF_056320005.1 Nelumbo lutea
ATTTGATTTTTTTTTTTTTTTTTTTTTTTTTTTTTTTTGGTTAGAACTTGACTTTTGAGAACAGTCACTTACAAAAACTCCAAACCTAATATCAATAAGTAGGTCTAAAATCTGTTGCAGTTAGGTCTGAAATAAGTTTGATCCCAAGAGCTTAAGACTTCTCTTTCAAGTCCCAACTTAAATGTCTTGTATGCCTCAGACCTGAAATCAGATCTGCAATTTTATAATGAAAGCAGCCTTGATTCAGATCTGAATACCATTACATCAAAAATATGAAGCTCTTTTTGGACCTCACAAACATTAGTCCTAATCCAATACAACCAATTCAGATTGGGTGCAAGTGATTTAAAAGATAACAAAACATCAAGTTCAAAGAAATTTCAGATCATGTACTCATACTGCCTCAAATTCTCATGCACTTCAGAACTGATTTTACCATTCATGGCTTAAATTTTCATCAATGAGGCAAGTCTGATGCATCAAATTATGAATTGGGTGCTGTCACTACCCAAATTCACATCAAAATAGAGTGGGTTCAGGTCTGAGTTCAGATGAACTCAAATCTGAACCAAGCAGAATGCAGTCCTGCAACCGGCTGAACTCAGATCTGAACTTCAAATCTGAGTTTCAGATTTGAAAACTCACATGCTATTTTTTCATTGTTTTCTTTTTATTTTCTTTATCTTTTTTTTTTTTTCTTTTTTTTTTTTTATAAATCTAAAACAAAATACAGCAATGCAACCAAAATCTTTTTGGATGAGTGCAGGTCTGATTGATGAATGCAATTCAGATCTGAACTCATTTTAAATTTTTTTTTTTTTCGGTTGAGTGCTGCAGTTCTGCTATAGTAGATCTGAGTGCCGAATGCAACTCAGATCTGCAACACTCATGATTTTGTGATTTTTTTTTTTTTTTTTTTTAGAGGGTAATAACTTCAAGATAGAAAGCAAAACAGGTCTCCTTTTATTAAAATTAAACTGAAACAAGGAAAATAAAGTAATCTACTAAAGAGAAAAGAAGCATAACTACAGCAATACAGTAGTTGCATTCAAAGCGAAAATGAAAAATTAAGCAAATTAAACCAACTATGAATGCAATGCTGAAGAACTACATCTGAAGAACTACATCTACCAGCTACACTAAATCAGCAATCAAATATGAAGTAGATCATCAATGGGAAAGAGAGCTAACTAGATCAGCAGTGGAGTTTCATGCTAATTGTTGTACTGTAGCAGCCCTGCTACAGCTCTGAATGCTAGTGGAATGCACTGCTGCTTTTATTGAATATGTGAGGCATCACAATTATTCAATCCAAACACACATCCTCACCAAATTTAGATTGGGTACAAGTGGGTAAATCCAAGAATTCAGTCCACCCAGAATTCATAGAATGCTCTGTATCAGTTCAGTCCTCACATCATATCAACTGCATTTCAGATTTGAATTTCTCTCATTCTTTGCTATCCATTCACCCTTGAGGCAGGTTGGATGTATCCTAGGGTGGATTGGGGTAGTGATGGCACCCAATTCACCTCAAACTTGCATCGGTTCAGATCTGAGTTCAGAGGAATTCAGATCTGAACTGAGCAGATCTGTAACAGCAGAATTCAGATCTGAACTCAAGTCTGAGTTTGGATCTGAATTCTCAATTGCCTTACCTTCAGTTATTGCTACCAAATTGTTTTTGGGGAATAGCAGAAGTGCCCTAGGGTGAATTGGGGTGGTGATGACACCCAATTCCCCTCAAAATTTCATCAGTTCAGGTCTGAGTTCAGAGGAACTCAGATCTGAACTGTTGCAGATCTGCAATAGCAGAATTCAGATCTGAACTCAGATCTGAGTTCTGATCCGAATTCTCAATTGCTCCTCTGGTTGTTCAAAATATCTCCCCCTTTTTTTTTTTTTGTTTGTTTTTTTTTTTTCTTTTTGTAATGAAAGAAAAGAATAATAAAATCTGAAACACAAGCAACTCTTTTCGGTTGAGTGCTGCAGATCTGAAATCTGCTGATCTGAGTGCCGAATGCAACTCAGATCTGCAACACTCATGTTTAAAAATTTTTTTTTTCTTTTTTTTTTATTTTTGAAGGGAACAACATCAAGATTGAATAGAAATCAAATATGCCTTTATTAAAATGAAACTGAAACCAGAAAAAGAGAGTAATCAATTTAAGAAAGAAGAAACATAACTACATGAGTACAGCAGTTGCAGTCCAAGCTGAAATGAAAAAGTTAGCAAATTAACCCAACTATGAATTCAATGCTGAATGAGATCAGATTAAGAATGCTCAATGTTTCCTAATATTGCTTCTCTAAATCCCCGGCAACGGCGCCAAAAACTTGATGTGTGGCTCATTGTGACACTAGCAAGTGCACTAGCCGTTCAAGTAATAAAGTAGTGAGTGAAGTATCGTTCCCACGAGGATTTAGGAAACAATTACCAATACTAAATTGAACATTTCTTATCTGATCAACAAATAAATCAAAACTCTAATGAAAGCTA